>NC_083619.1:13697384-13884884 GCF_963584025.1 Labrus mixtus
CATCTCTATAACAGAAAAAGAAGATCTCATCAGGTTAGATTTTTTTGTACTTCCAGATTAAAGATTTAATCATCACTAAACTGTATGTGCAAGTTGATACTACAGAGATTGAGAATGACTCCAGGGATAGATGTCTCATACTGAATAATGAAGTGAAGCTAACTGCTATTCATTATGAGTGTTAGTCCTATCAGACCAAAACAGATGTGATGGAAAGAGACTGAGAGGGAAAGGGAGGAAGACACACAGACAGAAACTGGGAGCAGGACAATAATCAACTGAATTTCGAGGCGTGGGAGTCACGTCTGAGAAAATGCAGCTAGGAGAGTAAATTAAAGTAAGCAAATGGAAAGTGAAAGGGCAGAATGAGGAAGACAGGGAAAGTGTGAGAGAGAATCATTTATTGTGAGGCAGGGAGTGAAAGGAGGAAGAACAATGTGAGAAAGAGGCGATGGGAAAGAAAGGTCAGAGGTTGTAATGGAGCCGTGAACGAGGCTGAGACTCCAGAGAAGTCGTAGTTCCCACCTGCTGGTTACTTGCCCTGAGGACAAGGCCCACCTGTTCATTACCGACCGGGATCGTACCCTTTATTTTTTACAAGCTATACGTCGAAACGATAGCAGCATACATCTTAAAAGCCTCACAACCTCTGTGGACACACATACACACTCAGCTGTAAAGTTACACACTCACTCATGCTTTTTGGATGGATGATACTGAAAGCAGATGAATTAAATTCTGTTTCAGCCCCTGATGCAACATCAAGGTTCAGTACTGTAATTCTACGCTTTAATGAAGACTGGTGTTTTGCTGTGTGTATGTGTGTGTGTGTTCGTGTGTGTTATGGCTTTGAGGTTGTGTGTGATAGCTGTGGGTGTTGTGCCCTTGTCCATGCATGCACCTCAATCACCTTCCAGCAATCCAGCTATCTGCCACACAGGACATCCTTAAAACCCTTTGTTCAATTCTCAAGGTCAAACGTTATCCTCACACACACACACATACATGTTTACACTTAAAGCTCCTTCAACACGCCCACATACCCCCAGTGCCCTTCCCAATCAAATCTTCTCACTACACAGCCACTCGCTGCTCTCTTTCAACAGAAACGTATACCCTCACATCTCTCTTGACCAAACTTTCACCTTCTGTTTCTCGTATTCCCATGGCCCTTGAACGCCTCACTCCGCCGAGGGTTTAAAGCCCTTAAAAGGGACTTATGGTCTCATTCAACCTGTGTCATTTCTGTTATAACCAAAGGGGGGCATTCAACAATGTTATTGCTTGGACTTGGGAATTTGGCAAGCCAGAAAGGACAATTGAGATGATGAAAGAGGGTTTCAATGAAATAAACAGCATGGAAATGTTTGTTTACCCTTCATATCAGTCTATGTTACTAAAGGTTATGATCAATATACCAGCTTTAAAAGACAACATGGAGAACTGTAACATTTGACCTGACCAGACTGTCTTACAGTTACCCTTTGAAGCGATAACTAACAAAAAAATATGCATTTCGTGGTCCTTGATAATGATAACATCACAATACAGGGATTCTGTGATAATATACATATAGACCATCATATCAGGGTTAATGTTATTTACCAGCTTTTAGCCAGCATCACGTGCAGTTGCATGTCAGGAAAAATGATCAACGGCCAAAATGTCCAGCTGGAAATGCCAAATAAACAATGAATAAAAAATAAATCATGGCAAATAAAATAAATAATAAAATATATATTTTTTTTATATAAGATCACCAATCACGGTGATAGGCTACTGCTACATTAATCTAATGTACAGTCTCCCCCCACCCCCCATCGCTTATGTGTGCGAGTCCACTTCAACACCTGCTGAGTAGATCAGAGGGAGACGTCCAATGGTACAATTGAGCTGCGAGGTCTCATAAAGATGAACCTTAGCGTGTTTTTGTTTTAATAGTTATGTAGGCCTACATGTTTCTCTGCACTCGTAGTTTTGGATCATTGCATTACACTGTCATAAAATGAACCTCCATCCGGATCACCTGTTATGAGAGTGGAATATTGAATGGAACATTTTAAGACACAAGTACAATTGGTCGTCTTTATTAAACATGCTGCTTGATGAGTAGGCTACTGTCTAAACAACAAAAACAAGTAAGGAGAAATGGACAGAGACAAAGCAGATGTTTGATCCGCTACACAGCTGCTTGCTTCTCTATTGAGCCTTTATCTGGGTGAATATTTAATGTTTCTATGCATTCATTTGATCATGTACCTGTTTGAAAGCAGTGAAGCAAGATTTAATATATATTGACATTTATCTGTATAGAGATAGAACTGTAAATGCCAATACGGAGCATACATCATTCAGAGGGTTGTTTGTGTTCAACTGATGAATTCAAGTTTAATATTTGCTCTTTTAAAGCAGTGGTTCTCAACTGGTCTAGTCTCAGGACCCACCAACAACTCCCTCATAAAAAACCTCAAACCGAATTGCAGACATTTTTTAAAAATTCAGAATTGCTCAATGAAAAATGGTGCCGTTTGGACCTCAGACGGTACAAAACGTGACCGAACACAGACACAAAACGAAAACAAACATATTTTGAAACGCTTAATAGACTTTTTTACACAATATTTTTTCCAGGCACACGTTCACGACCCACTTTTGGGTCTCTACCCACCAGTTGAGAAACACTGCTTTAAAGCACAGTTTTTGTTCTTCAGTATCTCCTCATAACATATCTAGCTCCCTAGTTGCTCCACTATGTTCATCAGCTAATTGCTAACATTTCTTTATTTGTGCTTTTGTGCTCTTTAAGTAGAGTAAAGATGGTAGTTAGAGCCTTTTCTTGGACACATCTGCCTGCTGAGTCTTGAAACAAGATTAACACGATCTTCTAGTCGTCTCACTGTTGGTGTATCGAATATGTTCCTTGACGCCATGAGACAGTGTTTAATCGAACTTCAGTTTTTACTTTGTGAGTTATAATAACCAATAGAAATGATGACCAAAAACCACACAAATACCTGAAATGTACCTTTAAGGGGCTGAAGCAGAAGGTTTGTATGAATAAATCAAACATCATCTGCTTCCACTGACAATCTGTGTCTCTCCCTCTCTGTGTCCTTTTCTTAGCCTTCTCTCCCGTTTGACTAAAAACGCTCACTTTTCTTCTGTTTCCATTCAACTCAAAAAGACATCAGAAATGAACATCTTCCAGGAAAACCATGTTCAGCCATAATCTTGCATCTTCCTGCCCACACCTGAACGTTCTGTCCTGCCTATCCCTTTGACTCAGTATCCTTAATCATGTTTTTATTTTATTAAATGTCACTTTTCCTACCCTTCTCTTTCTGTTATGCTCTCTTCCTCTCATCTACCTCCTGAGTGATCCTACAATGTCTTATTACCACTCTCAGACTTCTTCTTTGTCTCTTCACAATATTCTGGCAGCATTAAGGACAGTGTTGCTACGTTACAGATGTCTTACTGTAACTCTAAAAGGTTATACAGGTGGTCGGAGCACGAGGTTGCTTTTATGTAACTATGTTTCCTTTGGACCTGTACCTGTTGTAAGATGTTAAAGAAAAGAATATAAAGAAAAGGCTAAGATAGGGTTGATTCACTAATTAATGCAAGAGGGAGAAAGGTTGTGAGGGGTTTCAGCTCTCTTGTCAGACGCAGAGAGTTTGCCTATATGCTGCGAGCGATCTGCCCGCCAGCTCTGTCTGGGAACGTTTTTTTAAATTTATTTTTGTTTTCTTTAAAAGAGGCTGGGCCTGTGATAAAGTTAGAAACCCAAACAAGTTAATGAGAAGCAGGAAATGAGCTGATTGCATGTCTTTGTAATATAGCAATAAGTAAGGTCTTTTTATCTGCTCTTTTGTAAAGTGTCTCGAGATAACACTTGTTATGAGTTGACGCTATACAAATAAAAATTGATTGATTGATTGATGATTAGAGGTGTAATTCTTCTGTGCTCTGAAAAGGCCCCTCAGCTATTTCCTATTTTCATATCTTTTCTGGATCTATGAGAGCAGCAGTAATATGAAGAGTGTGCTGTTTTCAGGCGTCACTGAGGTCGCTCTCTTTGCTCAGGTTCAGGCGACCATGCAGGAAAATAGCCATGAACCCCCCCCCTCCCCACCTCCCTCTCTCACTTTGATTGTTAAAAAAGGCAGACAGGAAACTAACCAGCCATGCTGTCCGGAGGGGCCGAGTCAGGTAAAGGTAATTGCTTAGCAAGAGAATGAAAAAGGAGATAGGAGATAGGATCAGGAGGAGAGGTAGAGAGGTGACAGCCTATAATTGGAAAAAGAAAGAAAGAAAGAAAGAAAGAAAGAAAGAAAGAAAGAAAGAAAGATAATGTTGGGCAAATAGGAGAAGGAAGGAGTACGAGCAGGTTACATAGATGGACAGATGAGCGTCTGGCAGATACACCTCATGCAGACCTACTGTCATAAGCCATATGCACTCTGCCACAAAGTGACATAACACATGGCCACACATGTCATGTTACCACATGACATGCAACATGGCAGTGCAGCAAGGGTAAGCAGAGGTATACATTTCTCAGTGCACAAACAAGTCCCTGCTTCTGATTCAGTCACAAAAAGTTCAAATCCTTTCAGATATTTTATTATGGTGAAATTTATGGCTGCACACCGTGTGCCGAACAAATAACTCACAGTATATGTAATGAGAGATGTTAAAGCCACTAAAACAAGTGTTGATATGAGTGTGATGGGATTGTTTAATTCGTCCAGTGACGCTGAACATTCCAGCAGTGGAGGTTTATTTACAAGCATCACGCTGACAGCTTATGAAACCCATTATGAAATGCCTCTAGTGGTTTCAAAAATCATGTTATAACAGGATGTGGATAGTATGAAAGCATGACCATGGACACACACACACACACACACACACACACACACAAACGATCTTTCCTTATCGTCCCCTTTCTTTTGCTGCAAGTATCCGAGGGCAAGTAGGGAGACTTGTCAAGACGGGTAGACATCAACCATGAACCAGCACTGTTGCGTTAAAAAAAAATTCTGAGCTCTTTTTTTAAAAACCATAGCAACCATTGAGGAAACATGAACATTTCTGTGTGCGTAATTGTACATACCCAGGACTAAAGCGTGCTCTCTGATGCCTCCTCATCTGTCCAGCTGTGTGCGTATTTCATTTTTCCTTCCCTCTCGGCAAACAAGTTGCACACACCGCTCCACACGTGCCAGCTCTCCGCTCACCCTCAGTCTGTCTCCGTCTCTCTCTCAGACCCTGGCATCAGCTGCTGAGCCAAACCTGCCACTCATCCCCCTCTTCTTCGCTCCTTCGCCCTTCCTCCCTCCTGCCGACAGGCTTGCTGGTACACACCAACTTTCACTCCTTTTTGTTTATTGTCCCTGGTAAAAAAAAAAAAGATCCAGGCATTCACAGGTGGGGGAGGGGTGAGACTGTCCCTTTTCCCAAAGACGGTGCTCCTCAGCGGGTCAGTTCACCCTTCATCTCCCCCGGCGTAGATGCGGGATTAGACGGCAAGAGAGGGAGGACGGAGAACGAGCATGCTGTTGCTGTAGCTGTTGCCTCTGCCTGCTTCGGTGTGAGCGCCTCGCTCTCACTTGGCATGCTTTTCAACTCTCTCTCTCTCTGCTCACTCACTCTGTATCACTCCCCCCCTCCTTCCCCCTTCTCAGTCACTGTCTATCTGCTGCTGCTCCAGCTGTTTGGATTCACAATTCAGTGTGCTGCAGGGCGTACGGCTCAGAGTCTCTCTAAACAGGCAGGCAGGAAACAAAATTGAAGATACCCAAGGCAGAGATTTAGGAGGCAGAGGAAACAGCAGAAAATGATGAAAAAGTGGATTTGGAACCTGGAAGAGAGGACCAAAAAATATATTTTAAACTAAAGTTTTAGTGCTTTATAAAAAATATTACAAATGTTACAGTTGATTGGGGTTCTGATGGCCTAGCAGTTATATACAATATGGAAGCTAGTCCTCCAAGAAGGCAGCCCAGGTTCAAGTCTGACCTGCGTCTCCTTTTCCGCATGTCATTCCCTACTCTCTCTCCCAATGTTCTACTCAATCCACTGTCCTTTCTAAATAAAGGCAAAAAGCCCAAAAATAAATCTAAAAAAAAGAATCACAGTTGGTTTATTAATATCATAAATGGGTTTAACAATTTGAATTATTACACATAAAATCTATAGAAATCCAGAATTCTCCCCAAAAAAGGTGTTTCTCTTGCTTAGAGGTTTGATGAAACACATTCATAATTCTTAAATGATTTTCATCACAAAAGCACAATGTTTAACATAAAAGCTAAATACAGCTGACTCTGATGGAAATGTGTGTTTTGCAGAATTCTGTTGATTCTAGATAAACAGAAAGAGGGCCAGATATTACAATGAATCCTCCAAATATCAAAATCAATAGGGTACATAATCAGAGAACAATGAATGCAAATTGCCTGGAAATCTACTAATTATATGTTGAGATCTTTCAGTTTGTCTGACAGTGGTTGAGAGTCGAACCTATAGAATCACAGTGCCATCCATGAAGCCGCGTCGCTATAGCACACTTCAGAATGTAGTTTTGACGTTTCACTGTGTTTCTAGAATCCAAAAATAATCTTTTGTCCATCCTAATTTGTCTACTGCAACGTAAATGATTCTTAATAAACCTCACATGTTACAGTACTGACATGTATTGTAGCCCAACATAACAGTGTCACAGGAATCATAAATGAGATGTCTGTGGTATTTGTCTCACTATATATTTTTGCATACTATTAATATTCAAACTTCATCGAATAATCTTAATATCTTGTGTTGTATACAAAAAACTGAGATGGTTTTTTTGGTGAAACACATTAAGAACACTATCTATTCAGCGGACATAGTGTTCTTTCATCCAGATGGTTAGAAAGTCAAACACTGAACAGCGGTAAGTGTTGTTAGACTTAAAACCTTCTCAGCTTATCAAAGATCGTGAGGGATTTAGCTTTAAGGGGAACAGAGGATTTGCTCTGTGACTTGAATTAAATGACAACGCATGAGACACAAATTAGTTACAAAGATAAAAACAAGGAATTTCTAAAATAATGCGGTTCCAGGAGCAATTCAAAAGAAGGGAAATAAATAGCTCTGATCTTCTCCAGCAGGTCGTTACGGGGTTGTCAAGACCTTGGATGTACTATGCACTTGTGCTCATTTGGGGTTTTTGTCAAGAAATGGGAGCTAATCCCATAGGTGATAATTCAAATCATAAAAATCCACTCTCCAGTACAGGCTACCAGTGTAAAAATGCTTCAGAACAGTGAGCCATATGGCATTAAACATTTTGCTGATGCCGTGGTTAGATAAAATATACAATAAGGGGATTTAGATTTGATTTTAGACTTTGAGATTGTCGTTCTTGCTGTAGCTCTGTTCTGCTTAATCACCTCCCCCATTTCGCCTGAAGCATGCAGAGAGACGGAGCGAATGAGAGAGAGAAAATAGACATTTTTATTGTTTGGTCCTGTTGCCTTGTCAGGGCAAATCAGATCACAGGGTGCCAAGGTTCACACACTCGTAAACACACACAGAAACACACGCAGAGGAACACACTCTTCTAGCCTGACTGACTGCCCTGAGGTCAGTTAACAGCTCATGGCAGGAAAGGAAAAGTCTGGCCTGTGACCCCAGGGCCAGGGGTCGGGCATGTCATGATGCCTGGTGGAGGCCAAGTCCAGCAGACACCTACCACTGCATGCTCCGGGCCAATCCGGGCCCAACGCCCACACTCAAATTAACATACTACAACACCTGTTTTTCATCCGTTAACAGTAACAGTAAGGTTCCCCCGCTTATAAAATAAATGTCTGCCACTCATGCTGACTTTATTTTCATGGGTCTACACATTATGAGAAAATAAATAAAGGTGATTACAATGTTCATTAAGTGTGGTAAATAAAGGAAATAATATAAGAGTGCATTTTAGCTTTAACTCACAGTTTCTATCTGCTGTTCTTCTTGTTTTACATAACACCTGTTTGCTTAAGTAACTTGAAGGAACTAAAAATAATTCAGAGCTTAACACCTTGAATATTGAACCCTTTCTTTACCTGCTGAGACATGTAAGAATGACTGTGTTAACAAATGTGTGATCACTGATATGCAGGCAGCAAGCTAGATACTGGGAAACTGTTCCAACTGTTTCATGGCAGCCCTTCACTTTGAAACACAATGATGTAAAACTCTGGCGTCACTTAGGCTATAGTCAGCTGTTAAAACCATGCAATTTACCTCTCCCTAGAGAAATACTCAACAAATACCAAAACATTGGTAACCCCGCCCCAAATAAATAAATAAATAAAAAATAAATGTGCAGGCAAATATTGTGTGGCGCCATTCCAATGTCGGACAAAAAACAGATAAACTAGCTTAGAACAGTTTACAATGATATAAAAAAGTCAACTTCCTATCATCATTTTTTTACCAAACGCGACAATACAGCTCAGGAACCATAAACCAACGTGTATCTTAACAATATTTTTTACTGTACGCCTACCTGAAAAAAAAGTGGATATCCAACAGATGTTCAGACAAGATGCCTCCTTTCTTTTAGAGGGATCCATCGTGACCGTGCGCGCCTCCTACCGGCACCAGCAGGGCATGACCAATCAATAACAGGAATCATCTCATTAAGGCTCAACAGGGGGAAAAAAAGACTAACTAGTTTAGTGTACTTGGAAACAGTGCACCTATTTAAAAAAAAATCAACCTGCTGACTGTTTTTCTAAATGTTTTAATCCATTTTAAATCACTTGTGTTTTTACATGGTAACCGTTTAACTAGCCTACTTTTTAAACATTTTCTGAAACTTTATAATCAGCATCATCTTTATTGACAGACTCAGAGTCCATTAGATTATCTTAGTTGAAATGACACATTTAGGAATATAAATTAATCATATTTTGATAAAGAATAAGTGTTTTTATTTCCTATGAATGATGATCAGCTTTCCCATAATATCAGTCTAACACATCTACACCCACATGTGTCATATTGTGTAGTGAATACATTCAGAAATGATAAAAAAAGATGTTATCAGTAGCCATTTCTCAGTTACGAGCAGTCATCGTACAGCAGAAGGTGCACTGTCACAGTCTTTTCTCTCACTCTCACTCTCAAACTGTAAACTAAACTCAGCTGACTTGTGATCAAGGCTCATCAGTGACACAAGATGTTAAGAAGACAACTTTGTACTAGCCCTGAAGAAATGTTCGTAAGTTTTAAGCTAAACGTTGGCTGCCTTTCAACACCTCTAGCTTCTGCACCAAGCAAATGTTTCTGGATAAGAAAAACAGGAATTAAGTCAACATACAAAAGTGGGTCAGCTTCATTAAATCCAAGGAGCATTAACAGTAACATAATAAGTGAATTTTAAATAGTAACTCCCTACAATACTCCCTCTCTTGTACTGTCCTAGAGCATTGACCCAATTATGAAGAATCATGTTTATGCTGATGAAGTTTGATACTTTGACTCATTAGCTACAGAAAGTTTTGTCGTACATTTTTCCTTTTTTACCGTGAGACAGATCAGTTTTGCCTCACTTGTTTACATTGACAGTCAGATAAAAACGGGGAACAACTTAGAGGTGTTTAATCTACAGATGAATCCACTGCAGCAGTCACTGTCACGACCCAGTCAGATTAGAGTTGTTCCTATCTGATGACAGTTAAACAATTGTGCTTCGAAATGAGTGGCGCATAATATCTATAAGACCTTTTTGGTTGCTCAAAATGTTAGGAAAAAAGTATGATTTTTTTCACTGGTAAATTGGTAAACTGGTTTGCTGTAACTTTTGTTAACCCAGCCATTTTTATAGGCTATGTTTCAGGATCCAAATATTATTAATGTTTTACCATCTGACAGAAACACGAGAGGAGCAGGTGGTGTTGTCAACTGTTGTGTACTTAATGAACAACACTTCCAGTATTCACATGATTAATTAGAAATCCATGGGATATATCCATATTCATCAAAATTAAATAGTTCAGCTCTGAACAGTAATGTATTCAGACTGTTGTGTTTGTTTATGCTTACTAATTGTGCTAAATCAGGCTGGTGCTTGGCGTCAAAAATTCTACACTTCTGCAACCACACCTACTAAGCGGTGATACCTTCCTGCTGACAATTCTGGTATTCGTTTCATGACTTTAATTTGATCAACTGAAAAATATGCTTGTGACTGCATACGCATGTAAGCTATTTTCAGCACTGGTGCAGAGCTTCAAGATAATGGCTGCACATGTAAGAATTGGATGCCATTGAGGTTCACACATGGCGAACAGTGTGACAGTCTCTTTTCTTTTGGGAGGACTTCTTTGCACTGACATTTGGGACAGAACAGGATGACATTTGAGTAGTGAGTGTGTGTGTGGCACAGGATCAGACATAAATTATCTGATGGCTTTGATTTATGTCAGCAGGTACATAACAGATAGGCTACACATCATATAAGAAATAGAAGAAAAAAAAGCACAATAGTTGCACCGAGAATCAAATTTATGTCCAAAACAAGAAAATGTGTATGATAATTGGTGCTATAAAGTCTATTTTCATTGTCATCAAACCCAAACAGGATGACTCACACTTACCTTTTCATGTCACCCTCTGTTAAAGTATGCAAATAGATTCCACAATAAGAGCAACTTCTCAGTGCTGAAAGACGAAATTTGATCGAAACATGCATACATTACCGATGTCTTTCTATATTCCAGTCTACAGTCTCTCTGTCGGCAGCTGTTTCATGAAACTAATCACAGCCTTGTTCAGTGCTGTTATGTTTGGCAACTTCTCTGCATTTCATCCTGTTGGAATCAGCAGACAGTCAAGAGCCAAGTGGAATTACATTGACTGCAGACAAAAATACCACACACTTCTCACATGACCGATGCTATTTCCTATCAAGTAACTCTATACTGATGTGGCTCTCTGGAACTCCAAAGCATAAAACTGTTAAAGTTGAGTGGTTTTCCAATTAAGATTTTAAGACTGACATTCAAATGAGTTTCTGTTCATACTACATGTTAAGCTACCTCTTTCTAGCATGACTGCACTTGAAGTGATGGGCGACGTATTTGACATTCTTTGTGAGGATTCCAAAGAAAAGCTAAAGTATTAATGTGCTTGCCAAATCAGATGCTTTGTGTTTCACTGAACGCAGAAAGTCAAAACAGCATCAGAATTTAGTTACACCTGACGACGCTAAACCTGAACGAACATGCCTTTAATCAGTAAGAGACTGAAGGTGGATTAATCAGTTTTAAGTTTGACCCAGTAATTGATTTTGTGTTGTGTTGTGTTTTGTTGGACATGCTGGATATCTCATTTTGCAGTAAAGGAATTAATGACACTGACTTTCCAATCACACTGTTTCCTGATTTGACTGTGTTGCAAAAAAAATGGTGCAGGTTTTTTTTATTCCTTCTTAATTAGACTTATGTTTTTCTTTTTTTCTGCTTTCATGAGTTTAGGTTGTGTTGGACTCTGTCCACCACCATGGCCTTGTGTTGCTGCAGCTGAACCATAATATTTATTTACAAACATTTATTTTTTATATACAGTCAACGAGCTGAACTAGTGCTGTGGATTGTGTTAAATATGTCTTATATTTAAAAATGTTAGGCCAATCTCTACAAAGCATATAGGACCATTCATTAAATAAATCTTTTTTTTTAATGCAAATATGGTTAATAAGTAATGTTTAAAGGAAGACTTAATCCCGTATCCTGTCAGGTGATCAATCTCATATTTGATTCTTTCTTTTTATACAATCTAACTTCAATTTTCCAAAGTTACAAATTTGGACAATTTTTGTTTAACCAAATGTAGTTGGATTGTAGTTTTCTAATGCTGAACAGATTGATACTTCCTTTGAGGAAAATCTGGGCTTAGTGATATCTGGTTATGTAAATAAAATTGACTTTACTTAACTCTAACATCTTCAAAGAACTTTGAATATATATATTTATATCAGTTTATCAAAATGTAGAAATAATAACGAGTCCGGACCAGAAGGAGCCCTTTTTAAAAAGACTGACCTCTATCCCTAACAAAACATATTTAAATACAGAAGAAAACCAATCATCATATCAATCTATCTGTTTATATTTTAATAAAGCTTTGAATTTGATTTTCTTTATTTCAATCACAGACAGTACGCCAGGTCTTTTCTTGGAATTCATAATTGGCTCAACTTTCATTTAAGAAACAATAAAGTCAGTTATATTAAATTGAGATGTGTGTTTATTGCTGTTTGATCCAGAAAAGTCTGTTTTAAAGGGCACACGGAAGCATTTTATAAAGTGTCCACCCTGTAGCTCAGCCTGCTGTCTCAGACTGAACAATTTATTCACTGCACCCTCTACCTGAGCCGGCCTCAACATGTCAGGTAATAACTTTGTTTTCAGTAAAGCCCAAAACAAAATGGAATCACCAAAAAAAAAAGAAAGAAAGAACTTTTTGTATTCTCTTGCTCCCCTCTTCATCTCTCTCTCTATTTTCTCCCTCACTGCTCCTGTTCTGCTCAGAGAGACAGATCACTGATGACACATTCATTAGCAGTGATATTAGGGAAGAGGGTAAAAGCAGTTAGCGCTGATGCTAACTATGTTGGCAATGCGACATTGTTATCTCTCTCTCTGCATGTGTGTTGTGTGTGTGTGTGTGTGTGTGTGTGTGTGTGTGTGTGTGTGTGTGTGTGTGTGTGTGTGTGTGTGGTGTGTGTGTGTGTGTGTGTGTGTGTGTGTGTGTGTGTGTGTGTGTGTGTGTTACTGTGAGCCTTATCAGTGGAAACAGACCTGGACGTGAGCAGGGTGGTGAGCAGGAGTTGGATTGGGAGGGGAGGGGGAGGTGAAGAAAAGCAACAGTAAAATTGAGGGATAAAGACAGAAATAGAAGACAGGGAGCAGGCAGAGACGGGGAGACAGATGATAGACACATGGAGGATATCAAAAAGGTATAATGCGTTGTGAACGAGGAGAACGTGAGATAAAAGACAAAAAAAGGGGGGGGGAGGTTTAGGGGCAGCAAATGGGACGTGATCCGGTTGGAAAGTGGGAGCAGAGGGAGTGACTGGGAGGGAGAAGACACCAGGAGTTAGATGAAGGAGGAAAAGCCTTGAAGGTGATAAGGATGACTGAGCAGGTGAGGGGAGATGGGCTTCAGAAATGAGCTTTCTGATGGACTGCTCTTCTGTGCAGATGCCTCCAGGACGGGACGATATCACTAATATCTCAATATTGAAAATTGCCATGTTGGTTCAGGTTGGCCTATAGGTTATTTCATACAGAAATATTCTTCAAAACCAGGTATGCGAAGATAAGGATGGTTTGAAATTACTCTATTACTCTATTTTAAAGTACCAGATTCTCATCACTGGTACCTCACTTTCTGAAATAAACTTTCAAATGTTGACGTTCTGAACAACACTGAACTCATTCCAGGTTAAAATAACCTGAAGGCTGAAACATGTTTCTGTGTCTGCAAGTCAGAAAATGTGTGAGCACAGCATTCAGACAAGTGTTCTGCTCCAAATGACCAGGTTAAAAAAATTATGCAAGTAATTCCGGTCCAGGTGCTGAGTCTTAAAATCTAAAAGTATGGTTCATTTCTACCACTGGACTTCCGACATAATCACTTTTCAAATTATAAAAAAAGTCTGCAGTTTCCAAACTTTACATGGTAATAGAAAAAAACTCTATCTCAGCTAAATGTTGGTTTTGTATTGTATTGTTGATTCATGTTATATATATGTAAAAAAGAAAACAAACAAGCTGCATGGCACAAAGTCATATACAAATAGAGGTCCTCATTATCATATTCTCATGTCTATTAAAATATACAAAGCTGAGCCAAGAAACCTTGTTGACTTCAGCATCTGTCACAGTTTCCAATTTACCCTACTCTTACTGTATATATTTATATAAACAATAAGTGTTAGTGTTTCCAGAATGAAATAACAAATGCAGTAATAAAAGTCAGTCTTTAACAATTTAACTGATCAGTGATAAATGATAAAAAGCTATTTGAGTGATAAAGCAGGTTGACCTTTATCTCTAACATACAGAATCTGTAAGTAAAGGATTTCAGGTGTTGTCCACAAGCTGCAGGCGTTGGTTGAATGCAGGTAAAAAGTCAGTTTAAAGAAAAATAAATCCTAACAATATTTCAACACTGCTGCCCTCCTCTTTCAATACTGTAAAGTGTCCTTGGGTTTCTTGAAAGGCGCTGTATAAATCCAAGCTATTTTTAACATAATTATCCAAATACATTGGCTATCAACTGACAGCACTTTCTGTTTTTTTTTTTTCCAATCTCAATAAATATAAATCTGCATAAATGCAGTTAACAATCCGGTCTTAGAAGTTGTTTCTGAACTTCATAGCCATTCTTGACTCTCAAGTTACTAGACAGACTGTTGTTTATTTCCCATTACAAATGGCCAGTTCAAGGCGGGATATTACTTGTGTGAAATGTGTAACTCACAGAGGTGTAATGTAGACAGAAACTTGCTATGACGCAATTGCGGAATCGCAAACTGTAGGGGCTACTGGAGAGGGCAAGGAAAAGGAAGTCTAATCCATGCACTCATATAATAAAATGTCTTTTCTCTACAAAAAAAACATGTTCCCTGAACTCAAAATGTTATGGGTTTTCAAATTATTTCAGCCTAGTCTCAAGGACTCACACAGACCGTCAGTACTGTCATATTATGGATTCACATAATGTAAAATGTATCTGTCCTTCACTTCCACATGAACATGAGGATTAGAAACTCTCTTAAGTGGAAGTAAATCTTGAACGTGGCTCAGATGCACTGTGTTTCTCTTCGTGATACCATCAGAGAGAAAAAAGAGTATTATCAGCGTTTTGCCCTACAAACAGTCTGCAGCGCCCTGAAGGCACCACAAACACACATCGCCTCGCTCAGAAGTCACAGCAGGCAGCCAGAGCAGAGTGTGTGAAGTCAGACAGGAAGTCACAACAAAAGATGGGACTTGAAACGACAGGTGAGCAGAGGAGGGATGAAAAGGAGAGTCCAATTTTTTTTTTTTTTTAACAAAAGCAAGTGGGACAGAGATAAAAGAAGGTTGATACACAGCATATTTTAGAGGTGAGTGATAGCAGAGTAGAAAAAAGAGATTGAGATTAATCATATCTGGAAGGGAAGGACAGATAGAGTGTGACTGGTAGAAAAATGATAGATAGGGCGTGTGTGTTTGTGTGTCAAAATGGAAAAAAACCCTGCAAGGTAGAGAGGGATGGAGTGAGTGTGGGAATTAAGAGATATTGAGATCTGACAGGAGAGGCCTTGTGAAAATCAATAGTGATATGACTGGAGAGACATACAGTGGATGGAGGGAGAATTGGGTTAAGAGAGGAGGGAGAACGATGACAATGAGGCTGAAAATAGGGTATGGGAGGCAGGGGGAAGGGGCAAAAAAATTGGTGGTAAGAGGGAGAGGGTGTGAACAGTATCCTATGAGAGAGAATAAGATGTTGTGAGAGGAGCTGTTGTTTGTCCTCGGGCTGCTCTCTTCGAGGAAGGACAAGGATGTGGGGGTGGTTAGCAACATTTACTGACACAAACTGTGAGCATGTGTGTGTGTGTGTGTGTGTGTGTGTGTGTGTGTGTGTGTGTGCTCACTTTTCACAGCAACCAGCCACCAATAACATTATATAAGAATGATCAAAACAGAAGAAACCATGGCAACTGTAATCCAACAGCCACTAGGTCCTTTCACATAAAGAGAACACACAGTGTTAGCTGTGACTGTGTAATTACAGGTTCATTTCAGACATGTATAAAAAATTGTCTTTGGAAATTTGGGCCTGATGCTTTGTTCTTGTTTTTACCAGGAAGAGAGAAGAAGAGCTCGCAGACGATCAGGAAGAGATGTTTTGGTTATCATGCTGCTGCAGATCATAAAGCTTTCATTCTGAAAATTCCTGACAGGAGCACAGACAGTGACGGGCATAGCTTCTGGGAGCTGAGCGTATTTCAGGCCTGAAACAGAGGCATGATGGACAGAAGATGAGGGCATCTGGGTCACCGTCCCAAATGACTCATTCGCTTCCAGAAAGTCAGACAAGAGCCTCTCCGATGGCTGTCTGGATCCCCGGCTTAGGAGAAGATGAGGGGGATGAATGAGGTAGCCATAGAGAATGCAGTTTCACTGTAGCTGCAGCTTAAAAGCTCATTTACATCTGTTTCACCCTCGCAAAGGGCTAAACTGGGCCTGGGATGGCCTGAATACCAGTAAGCCCACCTGTCTTTACTCTTCGACACACACACACACACACACACACACACACACCAGTAACTCTGATCTTGTTTGACCTGGGCAGACACTGCAGTGAGACTGAAATCAGGACTTAGTGCAAATTCAAATTTTGACCAATTTCTATTCTGTTAAAAGCTTTCTTTTGGGATTTTAAGTGTCGACAATCACTAAAGGAGATACAAAAGAATTAGATCAAGCAGCAGCTGGCAGATTAGCCTTATGAAACGGTAGTGCTTCATGCTAAATGCTAATATCTGCCTGCTAGCATGCTCAAAAAGAAAATGCTAACATGCTGATGTTCAGTTGGTAGGATGTTAAATTGTTCCCTGTCTACATCCTTAAGGAATATGTGACACTCCTGTCAGACATATGTGCTAATGTGCAAATGTTTTCTTTGAGGTGCCAGGGCAGCTGATTGGTGTCTCCTCGCATATCTGGAGTGCACGAGCCCACCGCCCCACAGCCCAGCTTCCTGCTAGACTCTCTCTCCATACCTACCTATCCTATTTTTGTGTCCATTCACTCCTCAACAGCTTCCACTAAACCACATTACTGATGCCACTGACTTCACACACCTCATGGCCCATTGTCCATCTAAGACAAAACATTAAGCAGCAGCAAAAAAAAAAGAAAAGAAAAAGACATGTAACAAGGACGAACTGGCAACTAAACAAAGGAAAGACTCTGGTTTCCATGAGGTGAGACTGATTAGTGAATTTGTGCCAGGTGATGAGGGGGGCTGGGTCAGTCAGGACATTGATGGGCTGGTAATAATAGGTATCTGGGTGGAGAGGTGGAGGACAGTTTCAATTCATGGGCAGCATTATTCGAAGGACCCAGCCTTCACTCTACTCAGGCTGAAGGGAAATTAGACAATCTGGTCTACGGACTATTTCTTGTTTGCTGCTCCAGTCATACTTACCTCTTAGTAACTAAACGCCACCTCTGTCGCCTAGCAACCTCAACAGCAGCACCAGAACTAGCCAACATAACTAATGTCATTTAACTTAACCTATTATTTTAAAGATCATTTAAAGTTTTATTATTTGTATTTGTAGCAATTCAATTGAGTGGAAACCAATTACCTCATTTAAAATCGTATTACTGGGCTGTGAAAAGTACACTAGCTTAGGATGCACCAGATGGATCCTTCGTTGCTTGGGGAAAGGATGATGCATTTGTCGGCCGTATTTGAATGAGCCGTCAAAATGGGTCAGCCTTCCACGCGTTCGATGTGATGTTATCATTCTCCCTCTGAAAGAATGCCGCCCCCGGACTGCGTCAAACGTGCCCAAAAAGGTCTTTTACTCTAACTTGGAAAGGGGTGCAATTTGCATTAACTTGTTAGAAAGTGTAATATCTGTATTTGTTTGGCCAACAACAATCCCATTCCCCTCACAGAAAGTCCTTGCGAGAAGTAAAAGGCATTCCAAAAATGTCAACCACTTCATACCTACAAAAAGCTTTATCGTTAAACACATTGTGATGTTTGATTTTGCTTCTGCTCACACAGCCTTTATAGAAGATACGAATGGATAAACTAACATACTGTGTGTGAGATTACTGTCCGACCATGTTATCATGCCCATGAGATCATTTGCCTCGATCACAGTGAGCGATTTAATGACTCTATTTAGTTTCAGACTAAAAAAGGAAAGCTTGGCTGCTTCTTGATCTTAATGCAGACTCTAATGGTCAGGATTCCTACGGGCACCAGAGGGCCTTCTCGCTCATATGAGGGAAATAGCTGTTTCAAATTGAAGTCAGCTAGCAGATCCAGAGAGGCTTTTTAAGGGATAATTAAAACTTTACAATCAAATCTAAAAATCTCTAGAGACCAGTGAATGCAGAGGGGAGAGCAGTAGAATGGTATCTGATATGTGTTTAGATTTCAGCAGGAGGACACATGTGGAGCTAAAGAGAATTTATTGTCTGTCTCATTTTTACATCTCAGTGATGGAAGTTATACCTCATTGACTCCAAAAGCCCTGGTGGATAGAACTGAGTACATTTTAGCCTGTTTGTAGTGGGGATGTGGCTGATTGCCTAGCTCTCTAAATCACCTGCTGATGGAATATTGTTATTAAAAATGTGGCCAGAATAACCAGAAGGCATCCACCCTGTGATGCAACAGTTTCCATTCTGAGCCAATAACAGGGCATCTGTCACAGTTGCTCATGTAATATTCCATCACATAGTTGCTCAGGGCCATATGGGTTATAGGCAAATTCTGTGTATCTAACCAAGCATTTCATTACCGCATGTTATTGTTCTGTGCTTGAATGTAACAGACATAATGGCGCTGTGAATCATGTTCCCTGTGTTGTTCTCCGATGTGCGGTGAACAACACTACACTGAAACTGACCAGGCCTAGCAAGGCTAATACAAAACAACTTGTTAACACTCAAAATATCACTGAAGTGGTTTACTCTTAGCAGCATTCAAAACTCTGAAATTAAAGGCAACAAGGCAGTAAATATTCACAGAAACATGCAGGGGCACATGGCACACTTCATTATACAGGTCTGGATGAGAGTTAGGTCCAAATCAGGTGCCCATCATTTTGCCTAACCAAAAAGATCCAGTAAGCAGCGATTTGCAAAACATAATTTAACAGTCTTGTAAATAGCTTCCCTTTTAAACTGTTATACCAGTAACCTGCTCCTAGACATGTTAAACATTCATGGGCCCAAAAGGAAGATGGCTTTGGTGTTCCCTGAGGCTTTTTCTCCTGCACCACCATTAGTGGTTATGTTGACAATTTATTTTTATTTTTTATGTTCCAACACTAATTGGATAGATAGACATGAAACTTGGAACAGACATACATTTACCAGGGTGTAATGTGATTATTTCAGTGTTTGTCTTTGCAATATTGTAGTTTATGAACAAATAGTTGTGGAATAATGCCATCACTTTTGGACATTTTGAGCTTACAGTTCGAACCACATCAAGATTATACCCACATATAGCCCAAAAATAAATAGGGCTAATGTTTTTATAGTTTCCCGTTGTTACATAAGGAAGCCAACTTGTAACTCAATAAACTTGGATAATACTTGATGTAGTTAAAAATGGAAGCTTATCATATATTACCACAGAAGAGTTAAGATACATGTCCCCAATTTCAATATTTCAAATCGAATATTCAAGGGAAAGACAAACCATGCTGTGTATTGTGCTGACAAAAAAAACATAAAATGACTCATAATTGGTTCCTTTTGCAGAAAATCAATGGATTTTAACTGGTCCTATTGCATTATAATCTATTTACTTGTGAATGTTCTCATTTCACAATAGCTCTGATTTTGTGATGTGATACTGTGTGGGGGCTCAGGTGTGCACTGCATCCTTTGTGTCTGGTGCTGAATTGTATTCATGGATATCATCATGCTGTGGAGACAATGAAGTGATTACTGAACAATTGCCCTTTCCCCTCTTTTTTCATGATACCAGCCTCACTAAATGAAAAGCTATGGTACATGGAGTTTATGTTTTTTTTTCACTCTTTAAACTGAATTTTTTTCTTTTAATAGAAAGAGTGCAGAAGGAAAAAATGTTTCTGCACATATTCATCTTCATTGTTTTCCTTTTTATGTTCTGCAAAATCTCTTCAGCAGACGGGAGCGGAGCGCAGAGATGATTCCACGCTCACTAGAGATGAAATGGAAGCAAGATGAGTCAATTAAGGCAAACAACAATAATAATGTCTTTTGACAGGAGGAATGGAGTGTGAGGATCACATATTGTCACAACAAACATACAATGCAATAACACAATTATTGTGGCCCTTTATTTCTGCAGATTACTCTGCAGTGTGTGTGTGTGTGTGTGTGTGTGTGTGTGTGTGTGTGTGTGTGTGTGTTTTTTTCCTCCCCTCTGATGATCTTTGAAAATAGCTTTTGACATGCTGAAAGCCAGAGGACACCGCACTGAACCATATTGGTTGCTCCCTAATATTAAATTCTCTTGTTTTCTTTTTGTCACGTGACATAGCAAACATCTCATACCTGAGGCTGCTCTCACCTTGCTGTTATTGTGGAGTTTCATTTTCCAACAGCATCGATCAGATTTGGAGCGTAGATGTGTAGGAGGACGAGTGAGAAGGCAAGAGAAATAGAGAGGTTGATTTTCTTTGAGTCTGAGTGTTGAAGCATTATCTGCTTTTTAGAGGTTGTTGTTCAGAAGCAGCCGGCTGGAGAGCCTTGCCTGCTGTACCTAATCGGAACCGAGAGCGTGACGTACTGATTAAAAAACCCAATGAAAGCACTCAGATACACACAAACACACACACACACACACACACACACACACACACAAACACACGCAAACCCTTTAAACACTCTTTTCACTGCTCTGAAAAATGCAACTCTCAAAACCCAAACAGTTTCTTCTGTTCATTCACATACTGACATATGCAGAAAAAGATGCAAATGCATTAAATTTAAAAAATATATGTGGATGTTTTCTGCAAGGTGAAATACATTTATTTCATGTACCAAGGAAAATGTCTGGTGAAGATACATGTTGTAAAGATACCATCTTCTACAGTGAAAGGTACCTTGGACACACATCAGCATGTTGTGGCCAATAAATTGTAAGGTGACTCTCAGAACAGCTCAGAACTTCTTAAAAGCAGTGATGTACTAAAGAGACGGGGAGGGGATGCCCTTCCAATTGCCCTCTCAGGTGCCCTTGCAGTTAATGAATAAAAGTATGTACTACTCTTCAAAAGTGCACTTCAAAGTGCATGCTTCTTTTTGCACCTCAAAGTCGATTCATAGTGCACACTATTAAGTTCACACTTTCAAGCGCACACTTTTAAGTGCATTTCACCCTCATCATCATGGTTTTACTAAATCTTTGTGAAATAAGGTTTGTGGTAGTGAATTGTGGACGTAAAATATGAAAACCTACCAAAATACAACTCAACTCCCCTGTAAGAAAAAAAATCAGTAATTCACAATCACCATCACTTGGCTGCAGATATAGCTACATGGCCTATAAGCTAAGTACTAGGCAGTTATTAATCTTTCACCTGCTGCCAGTAGACCAGGCTCTCTCCCACTTTAACCTTTCATTCTCTGTCCTCCCTCCAGTTTTGCAGATCTTAACCCTGTGGTCATGAGCAAGGAGTAGTTCAGTATGCATTAAAAGAGAAAGGGAGGAGAGGGAGAATTTTAATTAATTTTCATGTCTGTATCTCCCTCCATCCACCTGCTCTACAGTCCTAGCAGGCAGAAAGTAACCAAAAGTCAAGCCCCAGCCTCCATGACGGAGAATTGTAATTATTTCTCCAACGCTCTTATCACACCTCACATCCTCCTACCCATATTCTTTCTTTTAAACCCTTCTTCCTGAAACTGAGGGCTGAGCACTGACACTGTTTTTCCATCAGTTCTTTAGCTTGAACTTTAACAAGTAAATATACTCATCCCTCTTTGTTATCCAGTGTGCCACAAATCTCAAGTTTCTCTCAAGTACTGCAATGCTCTGGTATATGGAGTAGTTGAGGATTAAAACACAATAAGATTATCTAAAAGCTGTAAACATTTTGAATTGCAGACAACCCATATTGGTGCCCATTATTGAAATTCTGTGTGTAGCCGATATTAGCAGCCACGTTTCACAACCTCTCTTTCTGCAGGACTCAGGATTGTGGATTAACATCTTGGTTACTTTTTACCAAGAAACAAAGGAACTGATCAATGATTTAAGTCTCCCTCTCAGACAGGCTCTGGAGGACAGGATATTATAAACTTTTACAACGCCTTGAGTAAACAACCAAGCGGAAACAGAACACTCTGCTATCTATGAATTGACCCCAAAGACATGAACTATGACCAAAACCAGTCTCTGCAAAGTCGTAAAAATTGACCATCTGTGGAAGTACTGCTGAAGAACTGAATTAAACCACAGCTTTCAATTCTGCATCAAATGAACATTTATGTCTTTCTTCATCTAGATATTTGTAATTGTCACATTGAATGTATTGTAATCATCTTTTTAAACTCAAAATCTGATCTTTAGAATACAAATAAGACTTATTATAGTTTTAATAGGAATTTGACGTGGAGCACTATTGCCATCTAGTGTTAGAATTTCCATGAATACATAACCTTCATAATTATACATTTAGACGTGTTATAAAGCATACTCTTTGATATTAGCTATAGAAGGTGTTATTTAAAGACACCAATTTATTTTCCTACTTTATTAATATGTCTTATTAAGAATGTTGACTGTATAACATGGTTTTGTTCACATACGGGCTGGGATTAACTGAAGATGTTCCCAGATGGTGTGATTTTCATCTCAACATGAATCTGATAGAAATGCATGTCTAAATATATGACGTGAACCTATGAATGTATGGTGACGTATATATGTTTAGATTCTTATTCTTAATCTTATTGCGTAAACTCGGTTTAATTTAAATAATTGTCCTCCGGTCAGAGTGAGAGTAACCCTTGGGCAGCCCCCCTCTCTTGCAGCTGATAAAAGTTCAGACTCAGCTCAGATCTCCAGTTTTTTGGTTCTTGCTTCTTGCTCTTGCTTGCTACTCTTCGGACTTTAGTTCGAATCACCTTAAGACTTTTAAGTTTGCGCCGTAGAGAGACGAATCTTTGCTGAACTTTTATTTTCAACACACATTTTTGAAACATCAATTATTTTTGCTCAAACAAGGCTTTTGAACTTTCTTCTCCAAAGTCTTTGCTCTTCAATTTTGAACGCCAATTTCTTAATTTGGATTCATCGAGATGGCCATCAGGTTAATCTGAATTGGAAATCGACGTATCAAAAGACTCTTTAATATTTTTCCTGTTGGATCCACTTGGAGCTGATGAAGACACAACTACGATGGCTGAACTACCATTCCACCTCCATCCACTGCATAATCCGACCCAGCTGCTGCGGCATCTAATCTGGCCCGTGGACCTCTCTGGTAGCCCTGGAAGGGAAAACTTGTCAGAGACTGAAACGGGACCAGCTGGCGGAGTTCAATCGAACACACCTCACAGTAAGAGTGTTGGTTCCACAGTGGGTGTTGAGAGATTAGGTCGTGAGTCGTGTCTATTCAGAGTGCCCTTTAAATCCAAATAGAATCCCAAAATTCGTTTATCAACTTCTTCCCTTTCGATCATTCGCTGATTAAGTCATTCAAACAATATCACTTCTTATCTCGTTACTAAATATATAATGTCACCATACATTATAATTGCATTATCCTGATCATAAGAAACATATTCCTTATCTGTTTCATCTATACCTTATTGTTTACCATTTCTATATTAAATTTTACATTTAAAATTCAGAACTTTGTCTGCGTGTTATCTGGTTTAACATTTCTAGAACTTCAAGATATGAAACTGAATATTAATTAACTTATACAGTTAAAGTTAATTTCTTCCTTTAACAGGAAGTGGTGCCCCGAGAAATAATTAGAATATAATATCTTAATAAATTAATTACGCTACATGAGGCACAATAATACTGGCACCGCGTTATTAAATATATTTTCTCATGTTCCCAAATCTATTGGACTATTCTCCATTCACTCTCCATGCCTGCATTTGTCAGCCTGCTGCCTGGTCACTACCACCTTTAAAAAGAAATAATTGTAAGCAAATACTGTACAGGGTTTTTTTAAAAACTATTTCTTAATTTCCTGATCCGATAAATGATCCGATCTGTGATTTAAATCAGTGATGGACCCAACGGAAAATAATACAATATTTCCTCAATTAAATGCTCTGAGACAAACGTGTATGTGACACAAAAAGAGTTTTTTTTATATTGGCCAGTAAAACATTTTAGTCAAGTGACTTTACCTCATATACTGTAACAAGATTAGGCTTCATTACACCTCTCAGGTAAAAAGGCATTAATAATATGATTATGACTGAAGGTCTTGTTGATGGATGGATGAGTAACAGGAATGACTTCATGCAAGAGATAGAGAGTGCAGTTTAAATCCAAAAACCAGCCTGCCATAATAAACCATGACCTTTGTCTTTCTCTAACTTTAGCTCATCCCCACTGCTGTCCTCTATCAGAGAACCTACCGTTTCTGTTAAAAAAAACAAAAACGCATGTACAAGGACAAACTGACTTCCTCCTCCTGTCCCATTTCCTGTCCTTGTTCTGCCTTTCGCCTCCCAGGATGTCCGATCTGCATGACAGGAGAAAAGACGGAACATTAATCACCACCAGTACTACTCACAACTCCCCTGGCAGTTTCTTTAACAAACACACACAAACATTAGTGATAATGAACCTCACACACCCTTGAGCTTTTGGAGAAGAAGCACAGGTTCAATGATGTTAAAGCACTCGGGGGCATCTCTTGAGTTAAGAGAAGAAAGGCTTAGAGTCGGGTTTGGAAAGGTTAGGGAGAAGGTCACACTGAGATGGAGGAGAAAAAAAGGACACTATTCTGAAAAGGAGGAAAGTAAAAGGTGGGGATTGGAGCAGCAGAGGGAGAGATTAAGCGGCATGAAAGAGGGCGGTCTAAATCAGAATATTTAATGCTTGAAGTGGAGGAGGATTGACAAGTGAGTGGGTAGAAGTGACGGGAAAATGGGGGCTTTGGCAGAAATACAGTATGAAATTGGTTGCAGAATTAGAGTGCATTTAGGAGACAGGATGGCTGAGAGGCCAGAAAAATGAAAGGATTGTGCAAAGAGGATAAAGGAGAAGGAAGGTGGGAGAGTGGTTACCGCTGTTCACCTCAGACTGTCCTCACCTATCCTCTGCTATAGGCTAAACAACACACCCACATGCATCTTTCTCTCTCTCTCTCTCTCTCTTTCACACACTGCGATGGAAAGCTCAACCCCGGACTCCTTGAGTCTTTCTTGGAGTCTGTGCCACCACACTTTCACTCTCTGTGTCTTTTCTCTTTGTCTTCACTCAGTGGTTGAAGTGAAATCAGGCCTGAAACACATAGTGATTATTCCAGCACACTGCAGTTTATTATACCAGAACTATGCTCTGCTGCAGATGCATCCAGTGAAGAGCTCAGCCAATAAACCACACAGGCCTTCACCAGTTGTCCATTGTTGTTTCCCTTCTGGTAATGATTTTATATAAAGATTTTGGATTTGAAACCTTATCCTAGGTGCTGGGGGCCCTCAGCCAAGGAAAGAGTAAGCCCATAACCAATATATCTTCCCACAAACAGAGATGGGTAGCAGCTGGTACACTGGGCTTATGCTCTATCAACTCACTGTGATGTAATGTGCCATTATAGTTTCTATGTGCTTTAAATAGCCTGCTGCAGCCATGCAGTATACAGCGAGGTATGTAATGCTTCCATAAGAGCATGTATAGGCTGATTTGTAATTCCTTAATAGCACTCCTGAGGCCTGAACAATTACCACAGAAATACAGGCAGCCATTTTTCTCTGATGTCACACATTGGGTGGGAAGCTCAAATGCTTGTTCAAGGTTGTACTGGCATCTCTTGCAGATTGGATCTTTTTCATATCACCAATTTTGATTAATCTAAAGACATTGATACTGATCATCGAGAGGAAAATCTTACAACATTATATTTAAAATAAAACAAAAAAAACAAAAACGTAACGCACGAACCACCATTAGAAAACAGCTAGAATTGGCATTCAACTGAATCTGAGCAAATATAGTCAATTAATGACTAAGGAATAATATAGGAGTAATTGATAAACCAAGAATAAGCTAGATAAAGTTATTTTTTTATTCCCCTCATTTTATGACATACAATCAGATACAAGATTCCTATTCTGAGCACGACATCAGAGGAAAACAGTCACCATATCAAAAATGATGAAATAAACATCCATATGTCTGGTGACTTGTTAAAAAACAGATAGCCGAAAGAAAAGTCAAAATCTGCAGAATCCAATCTATCATGACTGTCAGTCCCTGTCAAGGGTCAAGCTCTGAAACATTGTATACACTTCCCATGATGCTATTACCCAGCATCTTTGGTTGTGCTTTCCTCACCTTCACATTCTTCCTATCTATTTTCTATAAAGGCTTTCTGTGATAGATTTTCATTGCCTCTGCAAAACTTGGCAAGATTACCCTGGTGACATCGCTATGACATCATCAGGGTAGTTTTAATAACTTGCCGAAGCTTCCTTAAGCGCCACAGAAGACATAAAAGACTGTTTTTAACATAAATTATGAAAATGTTGGAGTGCCCCTTTAACAATGCATCTCCCATCACGGTGTTGCCGTGACAAGAAGCATCAGTAGTGAATCAGTGCCCAGTATACTGAGATGCTTGTGTCTCCTCCTGGTGAGTGTGTGTGTGCGTGTGTGTGTGTGTGTGTGTGTGTGTGTGTGTGTGTGTGTGTGTGTGTGTGTGTGTGTGGTTCATCTCATTTAAGTTTGTGTAATACTGATGTCCCAACAGGTTATACAACTGACAGACACAAAAAGGTGTTATCCTTTTAGTTTCCTTGATGTGTGTGTGTTTGTGTAGCCAATGTGTGTGTGTGTGTGTGTGTGTGTGTGTGTGTGTGTGTGTGTGTGTGTGTATGTGTGTAAAGAAGTGTTTATGAGTGTGGAAGCAGAGATGTGTGCAGTGATGCATGGCCTACTCTTCCTCTGTGCAGGACATAATAAGCCAATCAACTGGGCTGATGGAGAGAGGTGAGTGATGAGAGCTGTGTCTCCCTGCAGAATGAGTCTGAGGTGGATGGATGATGTGTGCTGATGCAGGCCGGGCTGCATTTTACCTTTCATGTTTACCTAACACCTGAGGCCGAGGACACAGCAGCATACGGAGACACATATTTTTATGGGCCCCGTTTCAACAGAGAGCACAGTAAATAATCGGCTCAGCAGAAGCCTGGCTAAACAAATTTGAAATTTTTTTTTAGGCATTATATCTGCAAAACCATTAATCGCTATGGCTCAAGTTTTGCCAAGTCTTTCTTGGTTTACATCCAGGGTGGGCACCAATTATCGTTTGATATATGAACAATTTAACCAGCACTTTGTCAAATGTCTTGGCATTTCAGGTAAACAGAAAACAGTGATAAATGAGGCTCATGTTTGCATTATTTACTTCTCTCTTACTGCATTGAGAAAATGAATGTTATTTTACTTTAGCACCTAGCGAGGAACTCCTACGCACAGCTGAAATGGAAACGGTCTTGGAATAATATTACGAGGCATACATTGTTCACTCTCTTATCACCAGCTGCAGATCCACAGAAACAGAAACACACACAGATATACACAATCAGGCAGCCTATGCACACACACTCTACAGGCAGCCTGTCACACATCTTCCTCCTGTATTGATCCCGTATTGATTGTTGTTTTTTGCTGCAGTTCTGTGTTGAACTGAACTGTATATCTAACTCTCTGCTGGATTACAGTAAATGCCAAATGCATCCATATAAAAAGCACAAATCCAGAGAACTAAAGATGCAAAAGCTACATGAATAATCATCGGAATTTCCAGATGGCATTACAGGATTACAGCCATGCAAATAGCAGCAGTAGTTCCTCCTTTTATGCAACCATTCACACATGCAATAAATTCAGCTGAACAAAGTGGCAGAATGAAATGGGAAAAAGCATCCATGTTGCCTAAATGTTCATATTTTTATAGCTGATTCCTTTGTTTAGACACATCACAGCACATGATTATGCACATGCATGTTCAATGTGCATATACAGTCAACAAACAGACTAAAGAAATCATCAGTCAGGTGCCAGGAAACACTCAGTGGGTATAACAGTCACATGTGTGAGCCCACATGAGAAATCAGACAGGCTTGTCCCAGTGCCTGAAGTGGTGAGATAAACAAAAAGCAGCAATTGCCAATGTCAGTGTGTGTGTGTGTGTGTGTGTGTGTGTGTGTGTGTGTGTGTGTGTGTGTGTGTGTGTGTGTGTGTGTGTTTGTGTGTGTGAATCTGAGTATGAAACACAAGCCTGAAGGAGAACAGGGGCACAGCTCAGTACATAACCCGTTCCTTACTGCCATCTTTCATCTGTATACTTTTTCTATCCCCTGCTTGTCCTCTGGCCACCTCATTTTACAGCTCATAAATTTAAACTGAGACCAGCGCTGAAACAGAAAGAAGGGAAAACATCCTATCAGGGCACATACAACAGCAGCTAAGCTGTGTTCTTGTTAGCCTGTCATAATCGAAGCTCTGTTGCCCAACAACAAACACCTGACAGGCTGCTATTAGCACGTTTTCAGAATGACTAAAGCTCATTTTTATGTATGAGATCAATAGAAAAAGTACAATAATTCAGCCTCAGTGTAAAAAGTAATCTTGCACATTTTTTGGGGGAAATTTGACTATAGCTTTTATTTTGTATCGCTGTATTTCTCTTACAGGTCAGAGCCACATGAAGTATACAACTCATTAAAAAAAAGTCTTGTATAATTTGTCCTGCCTGTCTTGGATGAGATGTTATTTTGGCTGCACATATTTTAAATTGAAGTCACATTAAGAAGCAACCTCTTCTTCACTGCCAGGATGGTCTGGAGGAATGATTATAACATCAATGATGAAGATGAATCGAGTCAGTCAGTGGCTTTATCCTAAAACATAAAATATAGGCTTATACAAAAGTAATGTTGCCAAATAATCACATATGGGCTTCCATACATGTGTGGGGGTGACTGTGTCCTCTGCCTGTATTTTGATGTTTTGGTTGACTCTGGACATTCCTGGGCAGGAAGAGGATGTGTTTCTCCCAGCCAATAACAGTGCACAGATGAGTTTGGGAGGGGATACAATTGATGGATTCAATGCCATTCAAACCAGCCAATAATGCAAACATAGTGGTAAAGAAGAGAAAATAAAATCATAGTGAGATGAAACGCAACGTGGATAAAGATTGTTCTAAAATAAGAGTTTAACCTTTGGTTGGCTTTCACCCACGGACAGAGTTGGCCCGCTTTCTGTAGGGTGGGCAGGTGCCAAACACTGGTGGTTAGCTTGTGCTAGCTTGCTAAATTATCCTCTTTTCCATTATGTAATATTCTCAGGTAGCTTGCAGTGTAGGTACAAGAAGTAATATACAAGTGAACCCTGCAGTGGGTGTGCGCTTCAGGTGGCGATGAGCTCAGGAGGAGGGCCCAGTTTGAATGTTTAGTTTACAAGCTGAAACCAACATTGCTACTGACTCTACCTTTAATCTTCCATTGTCATACAACCATCCACTCCTGTGCAATGGTTTTCCCCTTGACACACTGGTCACTTTTCATATAAATTCAAACCTGAAAATTTGTAATCAATTTTAGTTTGATTCATCGCATTGAGAACACATTCAGGAAATTCAGCTTACGATAATGTCTGTTATGTTCTGACAATTTTAAGAATGGTCTCGTGGTTAAACCTGACTGTCACCCCTCTGCATCTATCAGACCACTTCTTTATTCAATTCACAATCTCCTTGCCGGAACTCCCTCAGGCACACCCACAAATGGTGTCATACCACCAAAACATGCGATCGCTCAAGCCAGCTCAGCTGTCTAACGAGGTAATGGCTGCCATGCCTGCCTATAAGGTCTTTACCGCACTCTCTACAGACGAGGCTACAGACAAACTCTGCTCTATACTAGCCTCATCTCTGAACAAGCTCTGCCCTCTGGTGTCCAAACCTGCTCGCAAAACCCACCCTAGTCCATGGCTCACTGAAGTCATAAGAGAGCAAAAAGCAGGGCTGAGGTCAGCAGAGAGAAAATGGCAAAAATCCAAACAGTCCGCTGACCTCAATGACTATAAGCAAAGACTTGTCTCATTCTCCTCCAGCCTGAAAACAGCCAAGACAACATATTATCAGAACAAGATATGAAATGCCACAGATACAAGAAAAATCTTTTCTGCTTTTAACTCACTGCTTCAAACACCTCCTCCTCCACCCGATCTGTTCACACCAGACAATTTTGCCTCGTATTTTACTGAAAAGGTTGCAACCATCAGTAACCAGTTTTCTGAGCCTGACCAACTCAGCCCAAAGGCACCAACCAAAAGTGCCTCACTCGACTCATTCTCCTCTCTGACTGAGGACGAAGTCTCTAAGCTTGTGCCATTTCCTCTCCGCTTAATGCTGCACTTAAGCATATCATCAACTCCTCTCTGTCAACGAGTGTGTTCCCCACCGCATTCAAGCAAGCTCGGGTCACCCCTCTGCTCAAAAAACCCACACTAAACCCAGCCCAGGTTGAAAACTACAGACGGGTTTCTCTTCTGCCCTTTCTGTCAAAAATACTTGAGCGCACAGTCTTTAAGCAAGTCTCTGAGTTCCTGTCCAGAAACGATCTGTTTGATATAAATCAGTCAGGCTTTAAGCGGGGCCACTCTACTGAAACTGCACTACTGTCAGTAACAGAATCGCTACGAGCTGCCAGAGCTGCGGGTCAGTCCTCAGTTCTATTACTGCTAGACCTGTCTGCTGCCTTTGACACAGGTAACCATCAAATCCTCCTATCCACATTCTCTGAACTTGGCATCTCAGGATCTGCCCTCTGCTGGTTCGTGTCCTACCTCTCTGGGCGATCCTTTAGAGTGTCGTGGAAGGGAGAAGTGTCCAAAGCGCACAGCTTATCCACAGGGGTACCTCAAGGGTCAGTGCTTGGTCCCCTTCTCTTCTCCATATACATAAGCTCACTTGGTTCAATAATCCGCTCTCATGGCTTCTCATACCACTGCTATGCTGACGATACCCAGCTCTTCCTGTCATTCCCACCAGATGATGTTAGAATCTCAGCAAGAATCTCATCATGCCTTGCTGATATCTCTAAATGGATGAATGAATGCCACCTTCAACTCAATCTTTCAAAGGCTGAGTTCCTTGTCATCCCAGCCAGTCCCTCTATGCAACCACAGATCAATATCCAGCTTGGAACAACCAAACTCACAAAGTCTACCCGGAACCTGGGTGTCACGATTGATGACCGGCTAACTTTTAAGGTTCAAGTAGCCTCGATTGACCGGTCATGTCGATTTGCCCTGTACAACAAGATCAGACCTAACCTGTCAGAACACGCTAGACAGCTCCTGGTACAGGCTCTTGTGATATCACGCATTGATTATTGCAACTCTCTACTGGCAGGTCTTCCTACATGCACTATCAAACCCCTGCAGATGATACAAAATGCAGCAGCACAACTGGTCTTCAACCTTCCTAAAAGAGCATGTCACTCCACTGTTCATATCCTTACACTGTTCGCATCAAATTTAAAACTCTGCTGCCTGCTTACAAAACAGCAACAAAAAAGCTCCTCCTTACTGTAACTCTCTCATCCAGGTCTACACTCCCTCCCGCCCACTACGCTCTGCCAATGAAAGGCGTCTGATCCAACCTTCACAACAGGGTCCTAAGTCTCTGACTAGACTCTTCTCCTCTGTCGCCCCCCGGTGGTGGAATGAACTTCCAGACTCCATTGGATCTGCAGAGTCCCTCTGCACCTTTAAGAAAAAGCTAAAGACCCAGCTCTTTCATGAATACCTACTTACTTAATGATGATGGTCTCGATATTATTGATGATGATGATGGTAATGACGATGGTTTTTGTTTGATAACGACGACTTATAAGATGGTTTCTATACTGATTAGAGCTCTCAAGAACTGCTGTCAATGTTGTGCTTTGCCTCTGTGCAATGCCTGTCAGCACCTGTGTGTCCAATCGGACTCAAAGCTGATCGTTTGCTCTTACTGACATTGTTCCTTTTTTCTAGATCCTTGCTTGTGTTGTACTTACTCTCTGATGTACATCGCTTTGGATAAAAGCGTCTGCTAAGTGAATTGTAAAATTGTAGTCTGCCAAAAAGTTTTGTAACCATCAATTCAGTCTTGAAGCTCAAACTTTGCCAAGTTTTTAAGGATCTTGTTAGTTGCTAGAAGAATCATATCCTTGTCTTTCTTTTGCTTCCAACCCTTGTCACACAGAGACAACGTCTGACAGAGTCCAATGATTCACTGAACAAAATCCAAAAAAAACAAATCATTGCTTTGATGTTTTGGGTCTACAATGACAAAAAATACCTCATGTATGTCAAGTGAGAGTCAGAAAGAAAGTGTGTATGTGAGAGAGACGCACAAAGACGGAGAGGGAAAGCGCACGTGTGTGTTGTCTTTTTCTGCTTTGATCTGTCTTGCTATTATCCGCTTTAGCCCGCGGTCAAGTGTGCAGCTGTCATGGCTCCCCATGAAATAAGCAGACAGAAAGACAGAAAGGGGGGTTCCTGTTGAGTGAGGGCTGTGATGAGTCCTCAAGTCTCGGCTGTCACTGCACACATCGCATCTTATGTAAGCAGAAGATGAGGGAGGAAGGAGGGCAGGTGGAGGAAGGGAGCAAGAGAGGGAAGAGGGGGAGATCCATGAAACAATAAACAGAGAGAAGAAGACGAAGAAAAAGGAAGAGAAAAAAGTGTCAGGCAGGCAGTGAAAGAAACAGAGGGAGACAGAAAGATGGGGAGAGCTGTCATCATAAAGATTCTGACTCATTCCTACTGTTCTGGATATAGCACTGAGCTGAGAGGCATGTAGCTAATGTACGACAGCTCCAGAACAATTACAGTCCTTCATACGAGGATTAGTCTCATAATATGTAATAGAGCGAGGCTTTCTCTGCAAAATAAGCCGAGGAAGAGCTCCATGTCCAACGCAAATGCAACCAAAATATGTCTAGTTGTAGATAATTTTATTCCCCTTGGAACTGAGTTATGAAGATAAAATAATTGCATCTTTGATATTTCTCCTCAACAGATCAGAGCAAACTTGAGATATTGAGGTATGTGATATGTGTATAACTGCATCTGCTAGATTCACGCTTTAAATTCAAACATATTCACTGGACCATTGTATGTGTAGTTATCCACAGAGGCAGTTTAAGGGTCTCTGCTTGGCATGTTCTCCCTCTGTAAGTGCCTGCAGAAAAGCACTGGCTGTGAAAGCTGCAGTCAAATTGCTGTAATTATCTACAATCAGTTGACAACCAGGGGCCGGCTGAAAGCTGCTCTCATACAAACACTGCGAAGGGAGAGAGGCATCAAGGAGAGTGGAGGGTAAAATATATCAGGAACAGAAGAGAAGCATGGCGGAGCAAAACCAGCAAGGAGCATTGTGATAAACACTTTGTGACTGAAATGACAAAATAAGATGCGGCAGACGTGAATATAAATCAGAGTAGGAAATAACAGGATGGACTACCGTCTCTAAAACCTTGTGTTTCCTTAAAAACATGAATGATTCTCTACAACAAGCACTGTGAAAAACACACATTTTTGTCTTTAAGGTTTAACATATATGGCATTTATACATACATATATTTGTCTTTTGTGCCTCAAATACAGTAAGACCATATAGAAGAACAATAACTTTCAAATAAAGAAAAATATAGAACAAATATTGGGTTAATATAAAAGTAATACATTACAAATGAAACAATCAAGGAACTCCCAGAGGTGTATTGTTTTGATTTGGTTGATGTTTTCAGACAGATATTTATAATAAAGAGGACCAATGGGTTACTATAATAACTGAACATGTTTGTGTGAGTGCGTGTGCTTCTTTAACATTCTCAGGATTTGTAGGTGTTCTTCATTATAGCTTGACAGGCTTAGCTGACAATATTCCTAGAGCAGTTCTGGTTCTTTAAACCCTATGGCACGATCTTCATCAGAGAAAGCACGTTGCCAAGTTGCCACAAAATTTAAGTTGTTTGAAAATATTTTTTTAAACTACCCTTAGGTTTTGCATCTTACACTCAAGAACAACATGGGAAAACTATTAAGATTGGTGGAGTGGAATTCATATTAGAGTGCATAATAATAGAGTTCACTTTGAACCTCAAGTTCACACTTATTTCAATGATCAGATTTAGTATGAAAACTGTGTGATGTGTCTTTTTAATTGGTAAGGATTTCTGTCATTGCCATGTAAGAATAAACAGCAGCAACTTTTACTGAAAAAGGGTAGACTATTTAAATCAACCTACATCTAACATTTACTTAAATATAATAAATGATTCATATTTTGCTGGAATATATTCAAGTCACTTAAGTAGGATATTTTTGTCAGACATAACACTTACATGATCTTGCCTGAGAAGATTATCTTCCTAATGCACAGGTTAGACACTGCCACTGCTGGCTCAGACTCACACACAGAGAGAAGCTCAGTGCTTGTAGGCTCCATGATAAGACAGAGAGGAAGGATGAGTAAGAGGAGGGTTTAGGAGGTGGCTATGCAGCAGCCACTCCTTTTACCCAGCCATCACGAAAAGGAGAGGCAACTTTTTGGAGCATTATGAAATGGGGTTTAAATTCTGCAGAGGACATGTAACACTCTGTTGATGGATGTACAAAACAAAAAGAAAAAAAGACAAGGTTCATCTCCACTGAATGTGTCAGACGACAGAACGTAAGCAGAGAAGGTGGTTGCTTTTTCACATTAAATATGAATATGAGATAATTTCATGTTTAATTATATATGCATCCATGCAAACAAAAACAACCTTCTCCTCCATGTTTGTCTCTCCGTCTTCAGGACCTGTCTAGAAATTAAAGGTGAAATGGATTTCCAGGTTCACAAATTCATAATGAGTTTACGACACTGGAATGAGTTATTGATTATAGATCTGAGTGTGAACAATGAACCTGCAACGAACATGTATTGAAAACAAAAGGATGGTGTAAGACTTAAATGAAGACAAAGAAAAAGTATAATCCTTGACGTCAACTTATCAAACCTTACAATTTTGCATGTCCAGGCTCACTTGTGCTGAAACTCCTTCAGATGCCCATAATATGGTTATCACTTTACAGCAGTAATAAATCACTCTTCCTCGGTGCAGGAGGTTTCATTACTCGTCTCCCACAGGCACACACGCTTCTACCCGAGCATTAGGGCCGTAACAGAAGCTGTGAAGCACCGGCCTGGAACCTCGCTGAAAGGCTGAACGGCCTCAGATGAATAGATGGTAATTAATACACATAGCACCCTGGAGACGGCAGTACAATCTCAGGGCAAATTACCCTATCAATAAGCTCGGCCTACAGATACAATGAGAGACAAAGGGGAGGAGAGGGGAGAGGGGGGGGGGGAACTGTACATGTCAGGGCCAAGCAAGTCGCAGGTGTTTGACTGTGAGAATGGAGCACTTCATTTCTCCAAAATGAGTCCATCACTCAGTCGTGGCTCAGTTGGCAGGGGCGTGACAAAAAGGTGGCCTGGGGTGACAGAGGCCACCCTAAAGGCTGATTTGCTAACTGTTGTCCCACTTGAAAGAGAGCAGTTATATACACAGTGCCATGCAAGGGAATAGAATAGCTACTGGACATGTGTGGCCACATATACTTCATGCAATCCATGCATAAGACAGTGTCCTGTAGTTGGGATACCCTGGTCAAATATACAGAAATGCCCTCTAAAGAAATAGAAAAGAATATGCAGAAAAAAAATTAAAAAGTGAAGATTAAGGGGAAAAGAAAGACCAAAATAAAGGAAAGATAATGTGTACAAGGTTTAAACAAAATAAATGAGTTTCATACCCCCATGGCATAAAATTACCAAAAAAAACACATATGACTTTGTAGCAGGGATATGATAAAGTAGAACTTCATATTCCTGATCAAACAAGACCAATTGGATTTTCCTTGCCTTTTGAGAAATCCAATCTCTAACCAATTACTCTTTTCTCTTCTTTGCTTTTATCATATTCCTCTTGATCTTGTCAGTGCACTAGTCCTGTAATGATGAAACAAGGCTGGGAGAAATCTGGAGAAAAAAGATCAATGCAGGGAAACAGGCATGGGACCAACAAATAGGGAAAATGTTTTGCCGAATCTTTTTTCTCTGATCATTCCATTTCTTGTGCAAGTCTCATGCACCAACAAGTCCCAGTCTACTCCAGCTTGTTTTTCAAGCCCCTCTCTCTCTCTGGATGTTATTCCTCCCTCGGTGGGAAACGAGGGACATAGCATAGTGAGCATTTATCTGCCTGAGGGCACGGCTGCAGCAGAGCCCTTGGCAGTACTCACACTCATGATCCAGTCAGAAACATGTCGCGGTCTCCGGAGGATTAAAGCCTTAGCGAGCTGCCTGAAGAGATACAGAGACCCACTAGAGACCCAAAGTGACTCTGTGAGAAACAAGAAGGCTCTGGTTTGAGATTCAAAGTGAAAGGCGTGTGGCTCAGAGACATATGACCCAATCCTTGTGAATCCAGTGTTACTCCTCTTCAAACACAGGTCTTTAAACTGTCAGCACATCGGAGGGAAGATGTTTAACACATGGAGCTGGAAGGCAGGCAGATTGTCTGGTGAGGCTGTCTAATAAATGAGGGCTGCTGGTTCAGTCCCACTGACTAACTCTAAAGATGGCAGCTGCTTGCTTCGTACATGATAATAATCCTTTAGGTCTTTCTTGAGTAATCATTAAATCAAAGTTAATGAAGCAATAAGAATACAAAAAAGATTGTTTAAAGTCTGATTTATAGAGGAAATTAAAGATACATATGGGTTCACCTTTGTGTATGCATACACTATAAAGTCTCTAAAGATAGCTGTATTGCTGGCTCAGCAAATTATCAATCACGTCAGCACTTCAGAATATGATTAGGCCTCCTTAACAATCACACTCAACGACATTATTCATGTCAAACACGTTCAACATATAGTTTGCAAAAACACTGCAATATGAAGGACGACTTTTCCATAATCCTTATTTGATTATTCAACATGTAACCAGTGTTTGTCCTTTGTATGTTAATAATCATAATTAAAGGAGCTGGCGTTGCTTTGAAGCTGGTTCAGTCAATGAAGAGTAAGAGCTTAACAGAAGAGTGTAGCTGTTCAAATAAAATCAACTGTGGAGATTGTAGAAATTCCAAAGAGGATTTATTGTTTTCTTCCGTTTTGTATCTTGGCAGCCTCATCTTCATCTCTACAAGTTCCCATTCATCAACCGGGCCAACCCAGATCCTTCTACGTTGACCTTTACTGTTTAATCATGACACAATAACAATGCTTTTGGTTTTGCACTGACTCCATTCAGATGTGTGTGAAACATCCAGTAATGTTTTCAACAATAAAGCTCACTGATCTTCGCTTTCAAGAGTAGAATTTAAAAGTACAAATTCTATAACTAAAGTTCCCATTTTGCCGTTTACAAGGTCAAGAGGGCTCTTTGATGTTAGAAAGATTGAGATGAAATTAGAACATAAACAAAGCTTGCATGTCCAAAGAACCAATGGCAGGATCATAGGTAAAACTATGCTGTATGATGACAACCCTGTGAGTTCTATGGTATTTTTGGGAAAGGCTCCTGTGTAGAATTTGGAAATTGTTTTGTTAAAATGTTTATTATCAAGAAAGATCTATGTTGCTTTGTTATCATTGGAAGTGGTCACTTTTCTGCAGCTGGAGGCTTTGATCGCCTTTATTTCTGTAACTTGTAAATCACATCTGTTTCTCTGCACCTCATTTAACAATCAGTTAAGCAATGATTGATGCATTCTTATCTATTAACAAATTATAGAATATATAATCACTGTGTGACTTAATAATGGCATTTTTTTCATCCTCTGGTGAAACTAGCTGTGTACTTGAGAAAAGAAAGTTTGTTTTCTTTTCTAGCCTGCCAAATATGAGCTCCTGCAGGGCTGGATGAGTGAATAATAGCTCCTTCTCTCAACTTTTGTTTTTCCAAAATCATTCAATGAAGTAGAGGAAATGCATTATAAATAGCTGGAGTGTGGGTGTAGCTTTGCTGCCAAAGCCACATCTGAAACAAATAGGCTGTCAAAACTGACAGAAAAAAAGGGCAAAATCATTAGTTTGTATTGCATTTGTCCTTTAGTATATGATGTTATGGGAGCATATAACATCTGTGAAAAAACATTTTGCCATTATTACATCAGAAGGTGTTGCAGTTCTGCTCTGTTAACAGCACCGTTCCTCATTGGTACCCAGTGTTAGTCCCAGTTGTCACTCCCTTGTTCCCTGCAGTCTGGTTTCCTTCTGCAGTACTGACATTTAGGTAACAGCTGTAAGAAGATTACATTTATATGTATTGTTTTAACCATCAAAATAACACCTTCCTTTGATGGAAGTTATGAATAAGTTGTAGGAAGAAAAGTAGTAAATTAAGGGGTGGAAATTTATGTAAGGTGTAAAAGTTGAAGCAAAAAAAAGTTGAAGCAAATCCAGTCAAAGTAAAGAAAAAGTCAACTCTAACCTTCAGTGACTTAAAGGGTTCTGTATGCTTTTAAGAAAGAAAGTTGTTACAAAGTATCACCTGATTATCTCCACATCACAGACATCCAACACACTCTTCAGCTACCTAAAAACTAAAAAACTCACATGCAACCTCTTTGAGTTTCAGTGTACTTCACTACCTTCCACCTCTGCACTGACCGTAGCGCACGACTTCAGCTGAACCCTGTAACCATGATTCATCCATGACTTCACCCAAATGTTAAAGAAAACTAGTCTGCAGAATTAAAGCTGTGTGCTTCAGCTGCAGCAAACAGGCCTGACACACTGAAACAGACTTGTTTTACTGTAATTTATTCCACTGTTTGTACCGTGTTTTGAGGTTTCTTGGGGTACAGACTTTAAAAACAAATTCCCTTTACAGAGCACAATAAAGAATGACAAATAATCTAAAGGCAAGGCTGATCTGAATGGCAATAGTTTTTTGTACTGTTGTCAACATAATAAATAACAGACATAGGTGATGTGTGAAGAATATAGAAATGACTCAACTATGCAAGCACAAACTCATTAATGCTTACCTGACACTGAGGCTGGAAAGCATAAAGGAAGGAAGGTTTGACCCTGTTTTTGACACTACTGAACAGACGCTTTGCTTAAAGCATTCTGAGGACATAAGTAATAGACAAATCTCAGGTCTGCAGCTCAGGACGCATCTTTTAGTGTTAGTTTTATAAAGACAACCCAGCTCTGAGGCGGATGTGTCATTGCACAACTTCTTTAGAAGAGGGCGTCTTAACATAAACTTTAGAGTTTCTTTTGCTTTTGGCCATAATTTTATTTGTGTGTTAAATGTAATGTAAGATGGGCTTCTCTTTTCTGATCATGATGAAGCTTGTTTCTGGTTGTCATTCATTTACGTTTGCCTAGTGTGTTGAATAAATTCCTTAAATTTGCAAATGCTTCTTTTGCTTCATCCTTGTCCATGGGTTTTATTTTATTGTCACTTCCCTCATCACCTACTCTCTTCTGGGATATAACACATCTGTTTTTGCTGTAAGTCTAAACACAAAAGTTAAGTCCAAATATAACTCAAGTACCAATAAGTTGTGTAAGCCTGTAAGCTCCAGACGGACCAAAAAGTTAATGTTGTTTTACGCTCCAGCATACTCAGTGGCAGAGCAGCTCCCACTGGGTGTTGGACGGTCGCCGTGTCCTCTGAGCACAGTCCCAATTATGTAAGGACAACAAGGGGCAGAAAGCTCAACAGATTTCTCCTGTGTCTCAATCTGGAGCGTGTGCCTGCAAGCAATCTTTGCCCATCCTGTTTGGTACAAAGGCCTGTTCTGCCCTTGAAAACACTTCAGGCCTTTGGTGCAATCCAGACACATTTCCACGTCATGTGCTTAAAATAAGAAAAGTTTTTAGATTGCTTATTGACATTTTGATCATTGAGACTTAATTTGGAAAAATGAATCTACTGCAATCAAATGTAACTTTATCAGGTGATGAACTGTAACTAGTGGTGCCAATGTGTCCTCAGGATTAATAAACATTGAGAATAAGAGGGGTGAGAGTATGCATCTTGTATATACAGCCCTTCAGATAAACTCATTATAAGCAGGAATTATTCTAAATACACACGAGGCCACTGATATGAGCTGTGTGCTGGATATACTGGAGTATGAGATCATGCAGATTGTCGTATACATATTGGTGACTAAAGAATAACAAGATGTAAAACAAACGCAAAACACTGTGTTCTTTCAGTTATGAGTTGGAAATCAGCCTTACATCTATTACCCAACCATTATCTATATCGCTTTTCCCGTATGGGGTAGCGGGGGACTGGAGTCAATCCCAGCTGTCACTGGGCGAGAGACGGGGTACACGCTGCTGGTCAAATAGCTAACATATAGAGACAGACAACCAGCCACGCTCACATTCACACCTACAGGCAATGTAGAGTCACCAATTAACCTAACCAGCATGTCTTTGCAACAGTGCTAACCAATGCACCACCATGCAGCCTTGTACATCTATTATCATTATCATACATATTAAAGTGAATCTTAGAGGTGCTCAACTTCAACCTCTATAATGAACATAATCAGTTCTCCCTGTTGCATTATCATTACAGTTGCTAACCTTTATATTAGACTGATCAGTCTATTATCATACTTAGCTATTACTGCTAATACTACACATAGTTTCACCATTATTACTGACATATTAGCTATACATCTATCTTATTCATTGCAGGTGTTGCTGTTTGTCTCTGTACTTCTCTTTCTTTCTGCATCTCCTTCTATCCCACTTTCCAAACCCAACACAGTTTTGGCAGACGGCTCTGATTCTGTTCAAGGTTTCTGCCTCTTTAAGGAAGTCTTTCCTTGCCACTGTTTATTTTTATTTTATTTAACCTTTATTTAACCAGGTTGGTCCCATTGAGATTAAAAACCTCTTTTTCAAGGGCGACCTGGCCAAGACAGGCAGCAGCAAAAACACAGAGTTACAGACGGAAATACAAAGAGAGACAAAGCAAAATTTACAAAGCACTACATTTTGGATTAAAATAGAACCATCTATGAGTCATATCTGGAAATTAGTTGTTCAAACAGCTGTAACTTTGCTTAATGTAGCAAATAACTGCATTGAGAAGAATATGGCTTTATGTTGGAGGAGCACTGTGTTAAGGTAAAATGCAAACTGACTTCAAACTAGTTGTGGGTATCAGGGAAGTCTTGTGAATATTTTTGTGTCCTGAAAAAATAATCAGTGACATGATGCTGAAAGAGCTTTTTTTAAATTCAACATGGAGAATCAACTAGAACAATTAATGGCTTTAAAGTATTATTGAGAAAAGGTATTTCAAAAAAAGTTGGTTGTAGTGTTTCAGGTTGTGCTATTATTATGCTTTTAATAAATGTCTTCATTAATTTAACATAACAATGTTTATCAGGTATAATGTTAATGTTTAAAGCGCTGGCTAGCTTTGTGTTTGTTCATTAGCACTTCACACAAAGTAAAGCTTGTGTTGTGTTTGGTTGTAAACCGAAGTACTCGACAACTTGTCATGACATAAAGGTGACACTGAAGGAGAGAATCGGGGTACATCATGTTCTGAACCTCATTTCATTGCATCAGTCCAGTAACTGTTGAGAAATGTGATTCTAGACCAAAGTGTTGGAGTGGCCAACTTAGCACAGGGCCCCACAACAAGTTTTAGATGATGGTAATGTATGTTTTGTAAAGTATGTGTGGTAACTTCAAATTAAAAGCACACATACATTAATTAGATGAGTGGAAGATGGTCAAATGTTTTGGTAAACGTTTAGCAAATTAAAGAAGATGTGTTTATCTGACTCAGAGTTTTGTGTAGGTTTTTATCCATTTCATTACATGTTGCAATTCTGGTTAGCATTTTAAAGCTCTGTTTTTATTAGTCAGTCTCCCCAGGAAAAGGCTGCAGAGCATACACAATTTGAAGTGATATAGTAGGTATAGGTGTAGAGATGTTTGACTCATCTGGGCAGAGTCCCAACAAAGGTGTGAGTCATCAACATCAACACAAATCTGTTTACCAACACTTCCTCCCCCTCCCTCATGAAGGTGCTCACCCTGATAAAACTTGAACATCTTTACATCTGTTCACACTGCTGATTGTAATCAGCCGCAGTATACAGGTGAATTTTCCTGACACCTTAACAACACATAGAATATTCACTTGGCTCATATAGGGGGGGGGGAATGTTGAAGAATGATGCATTGCGGCAACATTATAGCAAAGTAAAAGCACTGAAATATGATCATGTGTGTTACATGTTTGATATAAAGAGTGCAACTTGTAGTCAGCTCATAAAAAAAGGAAACGTGTCAGCCCTTCTGGTAATCTCTGTGACAGTTAGTCTGTCTGACAGATTTAATTTATTGAGCAGGAAATCTGAAAAATCCCAGTGGCGCCCTCTGCTGGTAAAATACAAAAAGTGTTTTTGTTTCCCAAAAAATGCCATTTCTGTTATGTTCTTATTCATTTGTTTTTTACATAGTTTGCTAAAGATCTGTGTGATTGGTTAATTGTTATTCCTCAAATACTTAAAAATATTTTTCCAACATGTAAAAAGTGTTTTCTAAAACTTGGTATACTCTGTCACTTTCTTTCCTACCTCATAGTCACTCTTGGGATTTGACAGCTGTATGGAGCATGTTAATGTTGGCCCTGCCTCAGTGAACGCCTCTGACTGACTGACTGACTGACACTTTTTGTTTTTTCTTTCCCGGCACCTGTGCCCGGCTGTCAGACGGTTCAGAGTGTGACTGCTGTCATCTTTGCAGAGGAACAACAGGCTCAGTGACAAAGGTTCCTCCGAAGCCACCCAGAGGACCCCAAATGTTGAGGCAGGTAGGTCCTTCATTCAGCGAGGGTTAAAGTTTAGGCTTCAGCATCAGATAGCCTAACCTAGAGTATAATTAGGGGCACAATGGTAACGGCCCGTTTCTTTTTATGTATTGATATTCAGCGTGTATCCATCTGTCCCTCCAGTGGTATTGCTTTGTCTATTTATAGGGCTGCTAGGACATTAGCTATGTGACTGTGTAGAAATGTCATATAAGACATCAAGGCCTCACTGCATTCATTTGTAAATGTGAAGGTCAATAAACTGCTTCAGTCTCTACAAACTGCACAATTTGCCCTTTGACTGGTATCTTTTTGTTTCCCCAAAATGAAACTGGTGAGATACAAGATTAATACATTTTTCAGTACAAGGTCAATAATACTGATAAGAACTACAATATTTTGATCCATTGAATCATTTTGTTTCTGCCAAGGTTGGCAAGCAGAGCATTTCTTAAAATACCAACAGTTGTTCGGCTACACTGGCGGCATGGTTCATATGCAAAGCTTTGTGTTGTATGTACATTTCTTTGTCTGCAGAATCATGTTCAGCAAACTCAGTTTTAGTTTATCGTATTACTTTCTTTCTCTCAGGGAAGGGATGGAAGAAAGCTATGAGACATTTGAGGAGGAGTTAGGGCCATCAAGAGCAGATTCTCTTCCACAGAAGCCTGTTCGACAGATCCGCAGACCAGGTGACCACACACACACACACACACACACACACACACACACACACACACACACACACACACACACACACACACACACACACACACACACAGAAACAGTAATGAATACAAATAAAAGCCTCCATCCATTGTACATGTATTGTACTACTCTATAAATACCTGGGAGCAGCAGCACAGGGAGCTGAAACATGACACCTAGTCAAAGGCATGCAGCACAGTGATAATGCAGCTCGGTCGTGCTGACTGGATGGTGGGTGTAATCAGCCTCAATCCTTTAAAATACAAAATCCTCCTTGTGAGACAGAGCTTTCAAATGTCGGAGACCATGACCAAGACCATGTAGGAGTAGACATCCAGATATCATATTTGTACAGCATTGAATGGTCCCAAGGATAAGTATACTGACTTTGGTAATCACTTTTTTTTTAATCTAGTGCCAGATTCAGGTCAATGTTTGAATTCCACCAACACTTACATTCTTCTATTCACACGGCTAACATCTTATACTTAATCATCATCATCAATCACCACCTACTGATTGATCAGTAAAAAGGCAGAGCATAGTGAGAAACGGAAGTGCTGCAATATTCAGAGGTAAAAGATGATGCACATTTTTCACCATAAAACTGTTATTTTAACTGAGAAATGGTCCATTAGCTTGCATCTAAAATTAGCTAATGACTTATTATTAAAGTTATTGTTTTACTTCTAGCTTGGTTTTCACTTTTCAGTTATGTTTCTAGCTGCTGTTCAATTTGAAAGCATTGGATGGTAGTAAAGTTTTGTCAGATTACCTACATTAATACTATTTGTAAACCTGGAGCACAGCAGAGGGACATTAGGCAATGTTTAAAATTTTCACCATAAGCTAACTCAGTGGACAGCGGCTGCCATGTGAATGTGGCATATTTCTATGTCACAAGTCACAACCTTACTATTTACAGTGTATGGTCACAACATACCTGAGCGCTGATGAAATGCCCATTAGCCTCAGCTCGAGGTAGGCTAATGGTGCTGTGTTAAATGCTAATTCAAAAACTGTTAGCATCCTCCCATGCTAAACTGGGACAGTAAGGAAAATGTGTTAGCATTGTTTGTTTAACATATAAGATGTATATCATAAAAGTATTTATGTCTACATTAGTTAGTTTACTTAAATTGTGAGCTAGATTATTTTTTGTTTATACCCTTACTTAATGTGATGTAAAGGCTATGTGGTTTTCTGAGCATACATAAAATGATGTAAAAAAAAGCAAATTAATTTGAATCCTTAATATCGAGTTCAATGCCAATGCTTGTTTTGTGTAAATTAGAGGGTAATATAATGAGGAATAAGTAAGCCAGAAATGATGTCTAAATATACCATACATTAATCCAATGTGGATAAATAGCTCCAGATTGAGGGTATGGTGGTTTGTTTTCCTAAGGTTTATTATATCCCCATTTGTTAATCTGTTTGTTTCAGAAATGTATGCTACAAGAAAAGTCAGAGAGGTTAGTAGAAAAACAAAAAACATAATCAAATTTTGAATTTTTGTTTGAAACCCTGATATACTGTATGCCTCCTAGTCTATTTCTTCTAATCCTATGTTAAACTCTGATAGGAAATGGCTCCACAGCAACCGAGAGCAGAACCCAAGACTTTACCCAGAGAACCCAGCTTTCCAAGAACAAGTGAGTAATTCCAGTCCAACCAATGTCAGCCTTTAATAATTGTTTACAATGCTCTATTAAAATTAAAAATGTCCCTCCTTGTTCTTGTGTTGTTCTTCAGCAACCTTGCCTAAAGCCTTGTCCAGCCAAAACCTGGCCCAGATTGAAAGACCATGGGAAAATGTCACCCTCAACCGCTGTCTTTTTATGGCCATAACCATCCTGGTGCTTACCTCAGGCTTTCAGAGGCTTCATGGCAAGTAAACAAAAAAAATGGGACAATAGATAAAAATGATGTCTGCTGTGACTCAATGGTGTTTTTTGACCAAACAGAAACCATGCGAGGTCGGGGGCCATCAGAGGAGGACGAGGAAGTCGAATTGACAGTGAGACGGCCGGGTGCATTACGACACAGAGGACAACCCGCAGAGGTAAAAGGGTTGACTTACACTACTTAATTTTTGACTTGATTTGACTGTGTAAATGTCATGTGATCTACCCCCTTTAGCCTGAAACAACACTATGGGAAGTCATGTTGTGGTGGTTGCCAGACCTTGATGATGAAGATGAGGAGGACGAAGAGGATGACGATGAAGATGGAGGAGTTAAAAGAGGAAAGTCAAAGAGAGGAGCACCAGCACGAGCATCCAAAGGTCTAAGAAACAAGCCACTACCAGACAAAAAGCTCTTGAAGCAAAGAGAGGGAAAAGTGAAGGACAAAAGAGCCAAAAAGGCCAAGGATGATGAATACAAAGAGAAGAAAGAAAGAGATAAATCAGAGGAACTCGATGAGGAAGCGGGTGATGAAGATGCCGAGGACAGAGATGAGGAGGCAGTGCCCAAGAAAACAAAAAAAATGGTGGAAAAGAAGAAAACTCTGAAGGGATAAGATGCTTTCTTTGTTTCTCTTTCACTGACAGAAATGCATTTTCTCAATAATTTTCAGATGAATTGGTTCAAAAACATGTGTTAAAGGTGACAAAGATTAAATCGTTAACAGATTTTCCTTTTCTAAAAAACAGTATCAAGTTAACAATAAAATGTTATACCAGTTTAATGTGCTAGTTTATTTTTTTCCGCAGAAATAGGTTTTTTTTTTCATTTGAGTTTCCAGTTGAGATTTACATTTTGTTGTACAGACTGCTTTTTCAAACCTCTGCAAGGGATCACTTTATGAATTTAAGTTCTACAACTAAAATTAAATTGCTTACAAATATTGTCACCTCTGTTACATTTGAGTAAGAAAGCGCTGAACGTGGTAAACTACAGATCTAGATTCTGCATTTATTAGGTAATTGATCCACTTAGGTCCTTTCATCTTATATCATCTTCAGAGACTCTGGCTTTTATTTCTATGGTAAACGTTATTTTAGGAGATTCTGTTTCTTTTCTCTTCTGCTGTGAACCCATCACATGAAAATAATGACATATCAAAAATTGTTTATGTGATGTCCTCGAAAAATACAAATTTTGAGACTCAAATGTTTCTCTCTACAGAATTTTATTACAAAAACAGAATCTTAAAAGATAAGCTATTTTCAGTCATAGCTTAATATGCAGATTCAAGCTATTGTACAAAACAGTGTGATCACACGGGATGACCTACAAATTTCCATGAACCAAACAAATGTATAATAAAATGTGGACTCAAACCTTTTTGGGAATAATCAAACGTCATGTACCTACAATGTCTGCAAGGAGATTGTTATTGTAGACAAGCAGGTCAGTCTGACTACACATCAGAAAATAAAACATGATAGACTGGTCAGGGATCAGTTATTAGATATTGTGAGGCCATCGGGAGGAGGTGGTCGCATTGGCATGGGGGGCATGGGCATCCGAGGGGGCATATGAGGGGCACCTGGTGCACCAGGTGGGAGAGGGGGGATGGACATCCCTCCTGGTGGGGGAGGGGGCAGATTGTCACTGGGTGGGCGAGGTCCACCTCCACTCATGAGAGGAGGAGGACGCTTCACGCTTGCAGGAGGGGCTGGGCCGCTGGACTGAGTGATAGCTTTCTCCATTTTGAAGTGGAATTGCAGGAAAAACTGGGAGAGAAAAAAAAACGTACAAAGGTCTCAAACTTAACACCAAGACAGGCTATGTATCAACAAACGTTAATCAGCTCATCAGTACCTGTTTGGTTTCTCTGTTCCAGTGGGTCCAGAAGCGGTTTTCTGCTTTATCAATTTCTCTACTGGGGACCTAAAAGATAAAAAATGTTTATGTTAACTCAAAGCAAGAACAAAAATTCATAAAGAGCACAAGAGAAATACAACTCTAACAAACCTTAAATGCAATAGTCTCATATGGCTCAGCAGCCAGGAGTAGGTACTGCCAGCGACGATCAGGAGGCTCGATGCGCTGTTCATAAGCAGACATGAAACGATGCCTCGGTCCAATTCCTTCAGCAATCTCTGGGTAATCAATCTGATGAACAGAGATTTTTTTTTAAAATAGATTTACTATCTTTGATAGTCTGACCTCTATGGCTAAACGTAATGTTTACTCACAAACATTGCGATAAGCAAATTTCTAAGTTGCAGTAAAGTATTTAGCTGCATTCTTTATTTGGCTAACAGGACCAACATTTTAACAGAAACAGGGAAAAACCTCAAGTATAAAACTAATGTAAAAGTGGTTTTACTCTTCGGTTTCAGAATAATACATACAGATCTGCTATAAATCAAAAGCTAGCAAGACTAGGGTGCATTTCCAATTAACAGATACTGGCTTAAAGGGGACATATTACAGCCCTTTTCCACCTTTTCAAACAGTCCCTTGTGGTCTAAATGAAACATCTGTGCTGTGCTTTGGTCAAAATATAACATGAATCAAGCACCAGAGGAGGTTTGTGACCCTGTATAAACCAGCTCTCTCAGAACGCTCCATTTTGGTGTGTGTGTCTCTTTAAATGCAATGAGCCCCCCAAGTTTTCCTGGTAGACATCACTCCTCTGTAGCAAGACTAAAAATGGCAGACCTGCACAAAAGTGTAGTTCTAGGCTGGGGGTGAAGATATCAGGAGAGGGGATGGTATTTTTTTTATTTTTTTTACCAGAATCCAGCTTGTGACATCACAAACTGAGAACATTTGAAACGGAGCACTTTTCTCTGTGTTGTAAGACTTATGCAGATTACAAACAAAGGACTGGATGGATTAATTTCATATTTTGTGGGTCAGTAGACACTCAGGTTACCCAAATATGTGTCAAAAACACTGTAAAAGTGGATTTTTCATAATATGTCCCCTTTAAGCATGTGTAGCTGTATCAGACAGCTGGATATCAAGCCTATACATTCTATTGATTTCACAAACCTGGAAAAGTAGGGACTGCTGTCCGGTCTCTGGGTCCCTCTGTTTGGTTACTACAAAGAACAATTTGGAATATATGTTTAAACACAGCAAATATGCTTTGACAGCAGAAATAGCCAAACAAAATGATGATTACACCAATGCATAATCTCTGAGCCAGCCCACCTTTGTATCCTGGACGACCAATTTTGACAAACTTCTTGACCTCAACTTTTACTTTTGCTGGAGCTGGCTGAGCAGGAGCCTCCTTTGCCTCCTTGGCTGCTCTCCGTGCTCTGATAGAAAAAGTTTTTGAATACCATTTTATAGCTGATGATCCACCACAGTTCAAAGATATATGACACAAACAAACAAGTGTTCAACAATTTCCTAAGACTGGGAATGTGGGGCAAAAATGAATCAGCAGACACATAATGATTACTGGTACATAAAAATTCCAAAGCTGATACATGCATAGCTGAATAACAGCTCATGCATGTTTTGATGGAGCAGTAACTTTGAACATGAAGCACACAGCTTCATGTTAACCAGACGTTAGAGACAATGCAACAGTGAGGTTTCAATATGGTTAGGTAAGATAGACAAGATGTGGACTTACAAGTTGGTCTGATGTTTCTTTCCCTGTGTGTGAGCCAAGTAGCTGCCCTGTAATAAAGAGGATATCAGTTATCAGTTATCAGAAACAAGTTTTTTTTTAGTTGCAAAATACTCGTACAACAAGAAAAAAGATAAAGGTAAACTAAAATAATCTTGTTCATTTCATTGTGGGCACCCTCACCTCGTTGTTGTGAAGAGTCAAGCAAAGTTTGCACTCATATGATCCTAAATGATTCTTCATAAAGTAGGGGTCTTTGTTGATGTCAATGGTCTCCAGAGCCAGCTGACGTAACCGCTCTCGCCTGTCACGGTTACTCTCAGATGAAGACGCCACCCCACCGCTCCCCGTCTTCCCTCCAGCACGATGCTGGAAATCCATTTTTGCAATTGATGGGCTCAGTCACTCCAAGAGTACTCCAAGTGTAATTTCCCACTTAACCCTGGATAGGTATATTAAGTAGATCCTTCCTGATTATCTGAGAAAAATAGAGAATACACCACTGAGAAGAGTCTAAATAAAGAATAGCCATTGCAGTTATAAACATATTACAAGCAACTTATAATCTATTTATAATAATATAAACTTTAATGGTGACAAAGTAACCTTTAGATACACCACCATAACATCAGATTAAAAAGTACAAAACGTAACTCTGTATTTGCCTTATTGACAGTCACTTTGGTTCTCAAAACATACTTTAATTCGATTACAACTTTATTTCTTGTGTGTAAGCTCATATAAGATAATGTTTCAGCACCTACAGAAAATGCAACAACACGGTATTTCCAACAAATATTTCTTGGCAAAATTAATGACTCGTGTGAAATTATAAATTGTATCAGTCCAATAGAAATGCATTCCTCAGAGGGATTATGAAGAAAAAAAAAACAACTTGCTGCATTTTGTTAGTGAAATATAACGCTAGATACTGAATACATACCGCCAATGCTAATGCTAGGCTAACAGTGTTCCGGGTTAGTAAAGATTTAAACAGCATTTTACGAATAAAAGGAAAGTCAAACTTAGCAAAGCCTATACGTGATCGGAGATATGTTCGTAGCGGAGAAAACCCCCAGACTATAATACAAGACTTAATATGATAAACTGGTTTCTTTGTCTCTCAAACACTCACCAACACCACAACGTTAGGATCACGCAAACGTGAATTTGTAGTGCGCATGCGCAGGAGACTTCCTCACTTCGGGTTGTTATTATTTCCCGGTGCATTACCGCCACCAGCTGGGCTGGAGCGAATACCGGACTTGATTCCTGTTTTATACTTTGCTTTATTTTCTGACTAAACGATTATATGTTTTATTTTAAAACCCACCAACAGGTTTTCAAAAACTATGGGGCTGAATGAATAGAGAGACATATAACGAGCAAAATGGGTGTTATCTCCATAGACTGTAAATAATAAGTATCGACTGTTATGGACAAAAACGATTAATTGAGCCAGAAAAAATGCTTCTTTCAAAGCCTGTAGATTTCATGTCAGTTTTTTTGTATTATGTGAATTTACTTTCAGTTTTAATAACTACAATAGCTTTCGCTTACTGCATGTCCTCCGCCACTGGATCATTGAAGGTGGCATTCAAACTTCGCTAAATTTGACCCTCGGCCACTTCCGTACAATTGCCAGCGTTGAGTGTCACTGCTGCCGGGAGGAGTGTCCGATGACTGGCATGAAGACGAAACACTTAACAGCAGAATTTCCTTGAACAAGAAATGACAGTAGAAATGTCCAAACACACTCCGTCACATTTGGAGAACATTAGAAGGCGACACAGCGACGTTTAAAGGACAACATAGACGTAAGAAGTAAGCGCTTCTGGCCATTGTTATCTGTAGCATGATCATTAGCGTGTTTCAGTCGTGAAGCGGAACTCTGATGTAGAGAAAGTATTCCTGTATGTGCTTCCTTCACAAGTTTTACTGCGTCAGTGATCATAAGTGATGCGTTTCAACGAGAAGGAGTTGATGTCTCTCAGCCGTCAGCCCTCAGAGAAGGCAGCTGAGCTGGGGATGCGAGGACCAAAGAAAGGAGACGGTAATACAGTTTATTACTGAATAATCACACCTACTTCCGTTAATGTAGTCAGGACAGCAGCAGCTGAAACTACAACCAGAAACAGTCTTGACAACTGTACCACACTTTAATAATGTTAATAATAATAATAATACATTTAATTTGTAACGCAAATTAAAAATTTTTTGCAAAAACATCTCAAAGTGCTACAGGAAGAAAAAAATAGAAATAAAAACAAATTTAATCAACTAAGCAACTAACGAAACTAAAAGCACAAGCAGAAGGCTTTGTTAAAAGCATCAGCAGACTGTGGGGCCCTCAGCTGCTCGTAGGAGAGCATTCCACAGACTGTGGAGCAGAGGAGCAGAAGGCCCGGTCACCCATGGTGTGGAGTTTAGTCCTGGGGGGGGATGGAGGAGGTTGGTGTTTCCAGAGCGGAGGCTTTCTTTGTTATGACTTATTATCTTGCTTCCTTGTTTATCTTACAGTGGTCAAGAAGAGGCTGGTGAAACTGGTCGTAAACTTCCTTTTTTATTTCCGGACTGATGAGGAAGAGGTCAGTTGAATCAATGTTTGAACACCTGCTGCATTGTTTCAGTATTTTCTTAATATCTCATTGTACTGCGTCAGAAAGTCAATTTCCTCAAGTGACAAGAAGACAATGTTGTATCGAAAATTAAGCCATTGTTTACCTTTTCAGCCAATCGGTGCTTTGTTGCTGGAGCAGTGTCGGGTGGAGAAGGAGGACAGCTTGACCTTCTCTGTTGGTGAGCTCAGCCCTAGAGCCAGGACAAAGAACTGGCATTTGGATTTTATGGGGCAGCCTATAAAACCAGTCATAATTTTCAGACTTTTCATACAAAAACGGATTCACAACAAATAGTTCTACAAAACCCTTGAGAGGTCTATGTTACACACCACCAGCAGAGCTACACCGAAGTTTATGTGCTTATTTTCAGTATACAAAATGTATTCATTATGACACACCTGCGTTTATTTTTCAGTGGCATATGATAGATAGATAGATGCACTTTATTGATCCCAAACTGGGAAATAGATGGAATGTAATAGTATGCAATAGGGCTGGGAAATATGGACCAAAACTCATATTTTGATATTATTTAGCTGAATGGCGATACTCGATATATATCAATATGTATTTTATTAACAGTGAAAACACATGGAAAATAAACTACCTGTTTGTGAATTTAAAAAGTAATATGATAAAATAAAAATGTTCCTTAAATACAATAAAAGAGAGAGAGAGGAGGAGCAGGGTTAAGAGGAACAGACAGGTGAGAAAAAGGTGACCTGGCACCTCTGTAACGTTATTTTAATGCAACATAAACTATATCCATATTAACGATATTGTCTTACCCTATATCTTGTTTGAAAATATATCGATATATTTCCCAGCCCTAGTATGCAATAACATATAGTCTCGTAACACCTTGCAGTTCATACACAAACGGTTTGAGGCCTCAGTCAGTTATAAATGAAAGACAAAGTCAGAAGCACTGTGACATCAGAACAGTTGTGTTGACATCATGGACAGCACTACACATCAAACAACCCTGACAATAGAGACTGCTCAGAGGACATTATTCTACTCTCTCACATGTCTATAACTTGACATTGGAAAACATCTGCTGAGTAAGACCAAATAGTTCAACCATCTAGCTGGACCTATTTATGAAGAGTCACTTGTACAAAAATGATACAACAAACAATGACTGTGGCAGGAAAACAGTGTACACAGATATGATACACTATGATGATGGTCTACTCACGCTTAGGGGCTGTGGCTCAGGCTAGGACTAACTAAACTACAGAAGTCATTTTGATGATGAATGAAATCTCATACAAAACTGCTAGCAGTGGCTCATACTTGAAAAATGTATATCCAAACATATATATCAAGACAAAGTTAGCTCGGTGCTGGCTGCAGTGAAGCCCCCCCACTGACTTGAAAAATAAAACCTTCAAAACCTTTGAGAGGTTTACGTTACACACCACCAGCAGAGGGTGTACTTCAACCTTTTTTTCTTTTTTTTTTAGAAATGAAATCCTTTCATTCAGACATTCATTCCCCCAAAAAACATCATATTCCATTCATTAATGTTACAGGACAGTTGAATACAAAAAAACATTTTGAACAAGTATAAATATATCCACTGCCAAAATAATTATAGCATTAAATGCCAACCAAATGAAATATACAGTTCTGATAATAATCATGCCTGCCCGTAACACCCGTTCTTGGTGAACTGCAGCATTTAAAGAGTTACACTGTAGGGCAGAGACAAACCTACACTTTGTCAGAAGCTTTCCGGTACAAACTTTTAAGTTGATAAGTCACTGAACAACAATAGTTACATGTGTCAAATTCCATTATTTATGACTTCTTATTTGAGAAGCACCAATAAGGGATTTTGAGACTAATACAGATATCTACTGTATATTAGAGGGTAAGGCACCAATATTAGCACAATATGATTCTGCAAAGACACTCTGAGGGCTGCAGTCTTTAAAACATAAACAATTTATCCATTTTCTTTTTACATTTTCAACAAATTGGTGTGTATTATTTGTAATTCTCTGTTATATGTGATACAGAGAGTGATGAGAGTGTTATTGGCAAATGGAATACACAATTTGTAGTTCACTGATTATTTCTGATATTTTCTGTAAAATAAATAGCATTATGGGGGCATTGGTAGCCTAGTGGTTAGTGTGCGCACCCCATGTACTGAGGATGTGGTCCTCCAAGCGGGCAGCCCAGGTTCGAATCCGACCTGTGACTCCTTTCCCGAATGTCATTCCCCACTCTCTCTCGCTCAATCCACTGTCCTATCTCTAAATAATCAGAATCAGAATCGTTTTTTATTGCCAAGTACATTTACACATACAAGGAATTTGACTTGGTGTAAATAAAGGCATCAAAAGCCCCAAAATATAATATAATAATATAAATAAATAAAAAATTAGCTTTAGAAAGAATATCATTATATACACTTGATACTGGTATATCTGTAATTAACCCAAATCAACCAAATATATCAGCAATGTAAGGTATTGGCCAGGCCTTTCTTTATCTAACAGTTACTGTTTGTGTTCTGGCATTAGATCTAGGTAACTCTGTGTGTTTCTCTTTGAAGCATTTCTGGATGAAGCAGAGAGGAAGTACCTGTTTGAGTGTGACTCTGAGGAGCAGTGTGGCGAGTGGATAGACTGCATCATCAAAGCCAGGTAGGAAAGAGTGTTTTTCTTATTTGATCTCCATCATGTAGGTTTTAGGACCTGGCATTACCTGATATTTGTATTCTCCATTTGAAACACAGTTGATGGCTTATAGTTTCAATAACCAGTTATTATTATTATTATTATTATTATTACATTTTCACGTGAAACTATATTTCTTAAATTCTCAGTTCAAATTATAACAAGCTAAGTGTTGTGGACTGTTGGTAACTATGCAGCTAAAGTGACTTTTTCCACATTTTAATTCACATTTGATTTTCCTTGTTTTTCAAGATATTCTTTATAAAACAGTCATAGATTTGATTCAAAGGAAGTACTGACCTGAAACAAGTTCATCAACAGGTCATCATCATCACCAGGTTACAAGTCAACTTGGTACCGAACTTCTTTCTTACCCCCAATTGTTTCATCCTATCTCTGTAGTTATGAGTTCATGAGGAAGAACCTGATATTCTACAGAACAGAAATCCACAGGCTCACCGGCAAGGTAAGACCCAAAGTAGCACAGTGATTCACTTAATGCCACACAGATGGTGCTTTATCCAACATACTGGGAATAAGTAAAGTGTAAAGTGTTTGTCTGCCAGGCTCCGCCAACTGATAAAATCAGTATCACAAATATTGGCAGAAGATAGATGGGTATGAGAGAAAGACTTTGTGTTTTTATATTTGTCTTTTATTAAGTGTAAAGAAAAAATAGTTTCCAATGAAAGCTGTTCAAAGCATAGTGCAGAAAAATGGTTTGGTGTGGGATGTTGCTGTTAAAATGAACAGTCAAGTTTTATTCTTTATCCTTGACGTCCCTTGTGTTCAGGACCCCTTGGAGCAGTATGGCATATCAGATGAAGCTCGCTTCCAGGTCAGCAATGGCCTGCAACTGATGATGAGAGATACCTCCTCCCTGTAAAACAACGTCCTGTGTTCAGATGTTCCAAATTTTGTTTTAGTTCAACCTGTGTCTTCAACATTCACTCCATTAGTTTGTTATCTATGACATAAGCATGTTTATTTTAATTGCTCTGGTTGTTTTGAAGGCTTGCTCCAGACTTACATAGAGGACGAGTAGAGTATCTGAAGTGTGCAAAGGGATAACTCTAAACTTTTCTTCATATCAATCATTTAAGTAACATCTTTCTTAGTTTCTGGGATTTTATACACCATTTTCTTTTTCATATTCAAACTATGCCTTGGTCTATTGGTTCTGTATGAAACATGTTTTATATTATATTTTTTACTGGTCATGCTGTACTTCTAGACAATGTGACTTTGAGAGCATCTGGTTGTAATGATGCTGTCAAGTTTTGGCTGTGACTTTTTCAATACTGTCTGTATCCTACACATCAGTGTGTTTAATGTTGTTATCCAAGACATTTGGTGACAACTAATATTAGTTAAGTAAATGCACACTGGATCAGGATCAGCTTTATTGACCAGGTATGTTTGTGAAAACAAGGGATTTGACTCTGGTGACCCTGTTTACAACCATTCAAAAATGAAATATTTAGCTAATCAGCTAATAAATACAAGCCTACAAAATACATTGGTACAGTGGTGCAGTGGTAAGGAGTGCTAAAGATGCTGAAATAAATATGATAATTCCTTTGGAGCAGTATAGGATTATTGGATATCTTACATTTTTTTGACTGCATGGGCCCTTTGATCTGTTGAGTTTTTCCCTTTTTTTCATTTTGAGAAATAATTTAATGTGATCCAATTTTTCAATTATAATCCAGCTAATTTAGAGATATATGTTTTTAAAACTACTTTTGCACATCACTGGGAGTTTTTTTTCTTCACATGAATTTCAATAATTGACTTGAACCTACTGTACTTTGTATGTGGCACTTTGTATCAGACTCCTTTAGCTAAGCTGTATGACCATTTTGGGACAAATGGCTCGTGACTTGACTTTTTTTAACATTTCTTTTTTTAAAGCTTTTTGTCAGTGTGGCTACAACACAGTAGCTGCTAATGTTGAGGTAACATTTTGCTCTCAATATTTCACTATGTGACATTGCTGTATCCTGCAAATTGTTAAATAAATATATGTGTATATCTTTAGTTTTAAATCAGGAGTCTGCCCAGAAACATGTCATTGAATGTGTATTCATTTTAAACTTTTGCACATAAATGTTTTCATTCTGATTTGACTTCATGTTCGGTTATGTTTGTTTCACTGGCAACACTTTTATTTTACTAATAAAGTCATTAAAATTAGTTGTACATTCTTGTTGGCTGTCTTTAACTACAATGAAATGTGAGTGTTTAATAAGTAATAATAAATAATTGTTTTAGTAAGTACAATAATGCGTGACAGGAAATAAACATAATGCTCCAACGTGTGTCTAACATGTAGTAAAAAGCAATTTGATCTGTAAAGTAAAGCTGATAATTGGACAAAATATTTATCAAGTCAATCACTTTAACAAGTCAATGCTTAAAAACAATACTTATCAACATTTTTAAAGCAGTTAATACCAGCATGAAGCACATCATAAAATGTTTTTTTTTGTTTCCCTTGTTACAGTAAACTGTTTTGAGTTAATCACGCGTGGGCCTCACAGACTGTAAATATTAGGTGACCCTCTGAAGATGTGGGGTCAGTAAACACGTTGTGACTGCCGTGTTTCCTTAGCAACGTAGAAAAGTGTGATTCAAAATCAGTGACGTCACATCCTTCCCGTGATCCTTGGCGAGCCCAAATTGAACGCTCGGTGAAAGAAAACATTTGTTATTTTGTGTGTGCTCTGTTTGTAGGAAAATAACTCTTTAAAACAAACGATTCACACTAAAACCAACAACAGTGAAAGAAGACGGTCACGGCGTTTAAACGGGAGGCGTTTATCCGGTCACGGTAGGTATTTAAACTAGTGTAGGTTGAGAACAAACAATGTTGCTAATCTATTAGCCGGTTAGCTAACGTATCATACGGTAGCGCTAGTGTTAGCATTAGCAAACCTCTTGTTTGTTGGGTGATTGGATTATTTGATACTTGAATCAATGGATTTCATTGTTACAATTACAAACAAGCTTAAATTCCCAAGTGCTTTTGTAGGAAAGACTAAGCGTGTGGAGGCCTGCTGTTGGAATAGTATTACAATCATAAATTGCTGTTGTCGCAAAGACACTTAAAGTTGTGTTGTTAGCAGAAGACTGAGTTCATCATCTGCACTGTAACTAATGTCATCGTTTCCCTTTACTTCTTTAATATAGTGTATCTGATCTGGGTTATAAAATACACTTTGTTTTTGCAAAGCACTGCAATAGACGGTCATTATTTATGAGGTTAATAAGAAGTCAGCGGTGAAGTGGACTGCATACTTATTTCTTCAATATCATAAATTAAATATATCTTTTAGTAGCATAAATCTAATTTATGTCTTATGTCTATTAAGTCTTGTGCTTAATGTAATACTAATTGCCTAAATCGTTTTTCATTAAATTACGTTGTTTTTTTCAGAAAGCTTGCAGAAGTTTTATTATTTGTTATTTAAAAAAAAATTGTTTTACCGATGTTTTTTTTTACCGATTATTGATCAATTTCTTTTAACAAGAATACTTACAAAAATGATTTGATAATCAATTCATTGTATTAGTAATTTCTTAAACAAAAAACTCCAGATAATGTGCTTTGTTTGCTGCTTCTTTCTTTGTTATATTGTTAAAATGGAAATCCTTTTAAAACAGGGATGGGAACTGATATGAGCCAACTGTTAGTCAGTAGACTTATGTTGTTGTTGTTGTTGTTGTTGTTGTAATAATTAAGTACTTATCAAGTAACCTTCTTCTCAAAGGACAAAGAGTTATCACTGTCTAACAGAAGTATTTATTTTAGTCACAATTGGGGAACGGTGGTATGAATTGGTCTTGATTTGTTTATCTTGTTTTCAGACATCATGGATCAGGACTATGAGTGCAGGCTACTCAGACAGATCAACATCCAAAATGAGAATGCAAGTCCCATAGTAAGTAAATCATGTGTATTTTTTTGTAATGATAACAACAATAATAATAATCTCTTCGTTTTAGTACAGAAAGGAGCTTCATATTTCTTCAACCTATAGTTTCTGAAAGCAATAATTTGTAAGAGCTATCCAGCCATGGTCTTACAGTCTTGACACTTAAGATTTAAACAATTCATTCATTATCTTGGTGATACTCTGATGGTAGCCCCTCCCAAACAGAATTGTCAACTGGCAAAGGCCTTAGAATGAGCAGAAAGGGTGTTGCTCTCAATGTGTTGAAAGAGTAAATGATTTAACAGGCCAGTCTCTTCCATCTGACTGTGTCATTAGTGTTGAGTGATAACAAGATGGCCAAATGACTGGGTTTTGTGAATGTAGCGCCCTTGTTATAAACACCCCAAACAGATGCACCATCTGCCTCTTTAATGATCTTGTTTGGTCGTAAAGTTTCAGATTTCTGTCCAAAGCCTGTTTGTGTTTTGGCCTTCAGTCAGAAAAGGCTCTCTCTTCTCTTTTGTAGAAAGCTGTAGGGGTGATGCGAGCTCTGACACCCACAAGCTCCCCTCTGTCGTCGCCTAGCAAGCATGGTGATCGCTTCATTCCCTCCCGGGCCGGAGCCAACTGGAGTGTTAACTTCCACCGCATCAATGTGAGTCTGCAGCAGCACACCAGTGGCCTCTTGCACCAGCTATGTACAAGTTCTGTCTTTAGTTTGATTGCAAAGTCCACACAGTACTACATTGTACTAGTTAGTTTGTAACTTAAGTTGTGTCATTGTTTAGTTGCACTAAAGAGACATAAGGTTCCTCTGGACTACTAGAGCGGCACACTTTTGAGGAGGTGCACGTCAGGCTATGTACGTAGGCTTCTGTGTAGGTACAAAGCTACACGAACCTACGGTGTAGGTTGGATGCAGCAGTATAATTCAATCTTAAATCTACAGCTGGTGTAAAATACCAGTGATGTCCAGTAGTGAAATTCTCACCTATAAACATACAGTAATTTAACGGTACTCTGTTATTGGACTGATGAAATTATCTCTGCTCATGGAAAACAAAAACAGGAATTCAATTCAAACTCTTGCATTTCAAAAGGAGAATTTGGGGATGATGTGTTTTGGTCGCAAAAAATCAAGTAAAACTTTTTCTCCTCCAAGTTATACCAACCCCCAAAACAATACACCATGACATCCACTATTTTATGTTAGACTTTACACCTTCTAGGAGGTAGGTGTATGATTTAAGTTTAATTTATGCCTAAATTGAAAATCTCGGATGGTGCAACCCCCAAAATGTTAGTAATGAACTCTGTCCTAAATTAGAAATTACAATCAACAAGGCTTCATTTGATCTTTGCTTAGCTGCAAGCTACTTCACGGTCCTTTCAAAAGAACAGTGTTCTCCTGATCGTAGAGTGGGTTATGGCTGAGAAGGAATATGTCATCAATAAACACTGTTCATTTGTTTGTCTACAAATACTTTAACACAACATGCAGAGAAATTTGGTTTACAGTGATCATTGATTTGTTTCATTCTGGTCCAGGAAATTGAAAAGTCACACAATCAAAACAGGAAAACCAAAGACGGAACAACAGACAACAACAAAGGTAAATAATCCGCCTCCATTCAAATAATCTAAAGTCATACTGTCATCCCAATAATGGTGTTACAGTATCCTGTAAGAAGTAAATTAACATTACAATGTTTTTTGTTCAAAATGAAAGTGCTTACCTTTAGAGAAATTATTATTTCTACTACTGATAAATATTCACTTGTTTTTTCTTTCCATGAATTAGTTTTATAGCACTGATTTTATTTCTATGTCAATGTTCACATTCATAATGTGGCTAATTGTTGCAGATGTATTTAATAATTCATTGGCACAAACATGAATCATTAAGTTCTGATAAAGAGTCAATCATTTAAACTTTTTACTAGTTTGTAATTAATTGATTTTTTGAGCTTTTAATGTGGGCATGTTGCCATTGCTTGATATTTGAGGCTAATACAGGAATTGAATATGAATTGAGAAAGATGAGATAGTTATCTGGTGTCAGCACCAAACACGGATACAATTTTCTAGTGTAGCTGTACAGTAGTGTGAGTTTTATTCCCTCTCTGTCCGCTCTCTTGTGAAAAATTCTCCCTGGTCCTTTGAAGACCGAGCTAAGAAATGGCAGAAGGGGCTCAGTGTTTGAACTTAATCATTTCCACAGCCTTGTTTGATTTCCCCTCTGTCTCTTTCTTTGCCTTTAGCCGACGGTCTTGCATACTCAGCACTGCTGAAAAACGAGCTGTTAGGAGCCGGGATCGAAAAAGTCCAGGACCCTCAGTCAGAGGACCGCCGTCTGCAGCCGTCTACTCCCGCCAAAAGAAGCCTTTTTAGTGTAAAAACATTTAACATGGGCCTTACTCTGAATATACTAGTCTTGTTTCTTGGGAAGCTTTTGCATCACTAATCATCTGTTTTTGTTTTGTAGTATTCTGTTAGTGCTAAGCGAGCCCTGCCTGAAGAGGATGGAAACACAGTCTCTCCATATTCTCTGTCACCTGTCAGTAGCAACAGGTAATGCATTCTCCTAGTCAGTTCTCGAATGTTATATTCTCAATTTGTGTGAAACTGTAATACATTTTTCACTAAACTGTGTTTTGCACAACAGCCAGAAACTGCTGCGGTCGCCAAGGAAACCTACACGAAAAATATCAAAAATTCCCTTCAAAGTTCTGGACGCTCCTGAGCTGCAGGATGACTTCTACCTCAACCTAGTGGACTGGTCCTCTCTGAATGTGCTCAGTGTTGGACTTGGTACCTGTGTCTACCTGTGGAGTGCCTGCACCAGTCAGGTGCGAGTGATAACTGATAACTAATTACCACAAAGTGTTTCCCCTCGATTCAACTGTTTGGGAGAAGGTGTTGCACAGACAAAGTACAGTTCACTCACGTTAACGTAAACTAGTTCACTTTAATAATTAAAATCTTGAACTAAGTTTGCAGTCAAAAAAAAAGAACAAGTTCATATTCTTTTTTTTTTTTCCAGCAGGGCCTCCTGTAATACTATTCTTTCTAGTAGTTATCATTTACATGCAAGTTTTACCCAACTCAAAGCCATTAACAATATACTATTAAAATTATGAATTATAAAATGTGCTGCTGTAAATATCAAAAGGATAAGTCATATTCAGGAAAGAGTGAAAATATGTGTGTTAAACCATTAATTATAATTAATACATGTCAATAAAATATGCATATTAATTACTTTTCACACAACAGGCTATTTGCTTTACCTCTACAAAGTGATTTCATTCACTAGACAACTGTCAGAGAAACATTTCAGAATAAAAGCATTTAGTGAAACGCGGGTAGTCTCCACAGAAAAAAACTGATTGCGCTTTTACTTTGAAAAACTTACTGGGTGAATGCCAGATACATTCTGAGTGTTGCATTTCAGACTTTGGTACATAGTACTCAGCAACTTTCAGTATCTGGAGTTGTGAATTGATTCACAACAGTTCACCAAAAATATGAGCATGTTCAATGGACGCATTCAGGTCCAACACTGGAAACATGGATAAGCCTCACACTCAGCTCGCACTCAGTAGGAACACACGAGCAGGACAGGACAGAAAAATGCATGAAAGTTGCTCATGCTCCTCCATAATAAAACGAGTGCACATTAATTACATGAATATCGTTAATAAAGTATTTTGGGCATTTTCATTCTGAGGGGTGCGAGATTGTGCAGTCGGGCCGCCCCTCCAAATGAATGGTAGGGGAACAACTGTAATGTTTCTATTTACAATTGTTCCATGAGATAAAACATACTCATCTTTTTTCTTCTCCATCTTTTTAGGTGACCCGCCTATGTGACCTTTCTGTAGAAGGAGATTCTGTAACGTCAGTGGGCTGGTCAGAGAGGGTGAGTTTCTCTGTCATCTCACAGCTTTCATAACTTGTGGAAGACCTGCTTACTGTAACGTTTCACATCAGTACTGATCACACACAGAGAGATTGTCAGGGACTCAGTCTTACCTGAAGGAAGTGCGTTGTATTTTTGGTGTGCACACTCAGTTTAAACATTTAGAACATTTAGTCTGTTCTTTGTTTTTGGTAAATGTTGTCTGAAGTCATTACAGACTCTTTAAAGTCAGTGGGATATTTAACGCGTGTTCTCTAACTTTAGGGTAACCTGGTGGCTGTGGGGACTCATAAAGGTTTTGTTCAGATCTGGGATGCAGCAGCAGGAAAGAAGCTTTCTGTATTAGAAGGACACACAGCCAGAGTGGGTGAGTTGACGAGCTTGAGGGATTGAGGTGTAACATAATACAACATAATTTCTTCTTTTTCATACGGTTGTTCATTAACAACATCTCTCATTCAAGAGCGGTGAATCATTTTTCAATCTTCCTTTCATCTCCGCTGCTAGGTGCGTTGGCCTGGAATGCAGATCAGCTGTCATCCGGGAGCCGTGATCGAGTGATCCTGCAGCGTGACATCAGGGCCCCGCCTCTCCAGTCGGAGCGACGTCTCCAAGGACACAGACAGGAAGTGTGCGGCCTTAAGTGGAGCACGGACCACCAGCTGCTTGCTTCAGGTGGAAATGATAACAAGGTATGCATCCAGAGATTGAGAGTTTGAATGTTAGCTGCTTGCCAGTATCCTGGTCCTCATTCCTCTTCCTGCTGTGTGTAGTTACTGGTGTGGAACCACTCAAGTGTCCTCCCAGTGCAGCAGTACACAGAGCACTTGGCTGCAGTGAAGGCCATCGCCTGGTCTCCTCACCAGCACGGCCTGCTCGCCTCTGGAGGTGGCACTGCCGACCGCTGCATTCGCTTCTGGAACACTCTGACAGGGCAGCCCTTGCAGTGCACGGACACCGGCTCTCAGGTCTGCAACTTGGCCTGGTCTAAGCACACCAATGAACTGGTGAGTCATGTATACTTTTTAATAGAGGTAAAGATGCACCACAGTAATAAAAAATGGAAATGTTTTTCTTTTTCTCTCACTGCACAGCATTTTCTATGTTGTCAGGGTAAATAAAACTAGATGGAATAACTAAATAGCACAGTTAAAGTAAATTGGAAGATACATTTTATTATATAATTTTGATTTAAGACGACTTCACTGCTTCCACTGTCTGAGATAAGCTGAATAAATTCATACCTCAGCGCTGGACCATTGTTGCTCACTTTATTTGACTGTAAAACGGAACCGAAGTGATCATGTTCCTTTTATATCTGAGGTATATTAATAACACTTTGCTTGTTTTCTACAGGTCAGCACACATGGTTATTCCCAGAACCAGATCCTGGTGTGGAAGTATCCCTCTCTCACTCAAGTGGCCAAACTAACAGGACATTCCTACAGAGTACTCTACCTGGTCAGTATATACTGTCTGTATTTCTGTGTTTTCATAAAAACCATAAAGCAACCAGTTTTTATGAATATATTCTAATATTGTGCATTTGAGTCAAAAAAAAAAGTATTACTGAGCTATAAGACGCACAGAGACACAGTGATGGTTCTTTCACACATTTTTTTCTACTCAGCACATCGTCATTACCTGCACGTAAATATGTAAATGAGGAATGTTTGGTCATTAACTTAGGTCATCCTATAGAATCCTCTTAGTTGGTCACAGTGCAGACAGTTTACGACGCTAAATTGGCACTGAACGGGGACTGTGTGAACGTAGCAACGTGGTGACGTTCTCTGATTTTTGGGTAGTTTTTGACCCTCCTGCTGCTGCAAACAAACGATATGTGCTTTCTGACCACCACTTCATTCAGAAGCACCTCAATTTCTGGGTCAGAAAGTTTATTTTCATCTAAATTCCGGTTGTCGCAGTGATCATGTGCTGGAAACCTTTGATCTGACCCCTCGCTTGAATGCTTTTTGCTTTGGTGCTGTGGATTGACCATTTCGCTTAAATGTCGGTGTGTAGAGGGCGGCCTTTGGGTGCTGATCCAGGTGCACACATTTACAGGTAGATTGTGATTTTATAAAGTGCACATTGCGTGCAAGTGCAAATGAACGGTTTTATAAATTTGAAATATTTTAGGTGCACGCCATTATTCGGTTTGGTTGCACATACACTTATGTATGGATTCTACGCTCTGATTACATGCTGTGAAAATACTGTGAATGCTGTACATAATAATGAGTTTATTTACAGGCCATGTCCCCTGATGGAGAAGCCATAGTAACAGGAGCTGGAGATGAAACCCTTCGCTTCTGGAACGTCTTTAGCAAGATGAGATCCACTAAGGTAGTCTCTCCATTTCTCATTTCTGTTTCACATCTAAAAGACCTTTTTCTCTGATGTTCAGTCTATTCCATTTGTTAAATGCCTTCATTTTTTGCTAATATTTTATTTTATTCCTCATGTCTTCCCTCCTTCTTCTGTCCTGGTGTGTCTTTTAGGAATCGGTGTCAGTGCTGAACCTTTTCACCAGGATCCGATAGTGAGGGCGCCTCTGTGCTGCGAGGGAATGAATCCAGGAAGGGAATTTTATCTTTGCATGTAACATGTTATTGCAAGCTGTACATGGCCCCTTCTTTAAGTATTCACCTCAGTGGTCGACAGAGGGCTTATTAGGAGTTATTCAGCCAAGTTGTAGATGGAGGTGTGAGGGTGGGAGCTGAGGTGGTGCACAACCTGAGTTTCAAATAAAGAGGGGGCTTTTACATGCAAATATACAGTATTCTAGTTATTCCTATATGATGGAGTCACTGGCTCCCCAAACAGACATCTTTGATGACATGGAGAATTTTGTGGGTCGGGTTTCCTTCCCCCATGTGATTTTTTTGTTTGTTTACAGACTGGTGTTGCGCTCACCTGCCAAATTATAAGTTTGTCCTTTTGATTGTCTATTTATTTGATTCTGTTTCTTTTTTATGTCTAATTTTAACATATTCTTGCGAGTGTGTTTGTTTTGAGGGTTGGTGAATTTCCTTTTGTTTGTGTGACTGAGGTTTTTAGTTGTATCTGTGGAGTGTGATTAGCTTTGTTCAGGTCTGCAGAAAAATCCTAACTAATCTTTTTATTTCACTAAAAAAGACAATAATGTTTTGTGGACACTGACTTACAGATCACTTAATCCAGTGTTGATGTTTTAACAAGGATTGGACAAACAGGAGTGATGTCTTTTTCTTTCTTTTTTTAAATCTAATTCTATCTTCATAACAAGCAGTGTCAGTTCATGTTTCATAATCTCACTAGGAAATGTTGTATTGTCATACTGCACATCTAAAAAGAAAATAACCATCAGAACAATTGCTCAGACAAAAATAAGTTTTTATTGTGACCTGTGTGGAAGCTTTTCATTTGTCTTTCTTCAATTGAAAATCAGGCAGAGAGCATTAAAATTAACACTTTGGTTTTGATAACAGCAACTAAGGCAAAAAGAAAAACATTTGGGATTTAATCGGAGTGAAATGCGGAGCGTATGATTTTTTTGTGTTTTGCTGTGTTTGCTAAGATATTCAAGCTCAAGGCACTTTTCTTTTGCAGCGTTGAGAGCATTTCTGTGTTGAGAAGTGCCAGTGTACTTTGTTTTTTAATAAGGAAAAAAAATCTTGTATAATCTGCATCATTTTCTCTCCTTTTTTTCCCCCCTTGTTTGAATGTTAAAGTCAACTAGCATACCCCATATAAACGATTGCTATTTATTTGTGTTGTGTACAGAAATGGCATGTTTGTTTACTAATTTTATGTGAGGGAACCTGATTGGCAGTTTCACTGCCACACTCTATGGACATTTCTTTTAATGCCACTTCAAAATCAAGACAATGCTGCCATCTTGAACTACAGAAAGAATGTTAAGAAGAAAAAAATATTTCTGTACTGAGAGATAATCAACCATTAAAAGAACATATCTTGTACCTTATGTCATTGTCTTGGTGCTTATAAGTTGGCAAAAATCTGTCTAACAAAACATGGAGTTTATATATATATATATATATATATATATCCCTTAACTGCCATGAAGACTAGCAGTGTAGCTTACTTCATTTCTGTTCTGCCACCATCAGAACTAAATTTATGATCAGTGCAGCTGTAAATAGCTTTCGGCTTTTGTTTATTTCAGTTCAAATGATGTTTGATTAAGAAATAACTGCATTTTGAGGAAATAGTCAAACTTGCATTGCTTACCCGTGTTTTGAAGATTTAGAATCAGAACCAGAACCAGATTGGAGGCTTCTTCTTCAGTTGGTTCCAGTGGGACAGAATAGCACACACCAAGAAAGAGAGTAGAATCGGTACAGATTGGGTTTTTATTGGATTTATAGACAACAAGAAAGCAGCCACAAAATCACCACTATGTAAATCAGTGTTATTTATTACTGGTTTTGGGATCATGGTTGAAAAGCTTCATATTCTTAAACACCACTTTTTGGCATATTTTTTCCTAACTTGCCCGTCAGTTCACACTGAGCTACAAAATTCAGTTTGATCAACTTTTAAAAGAAAAGAAAAACGCTGAAACTTGTCAGCTCATCGTGAGCCTCCTTAACAGCTTCAGTGTTTCAATGCCAAGATGCAACAAGTCGTGGCCTACCGTCAATAAGTAGCCCAAGTAATTCCTCGTTTGGTTATTTGATAACACTTATGGAGATCTTTGGATTATTCTGATAATGGGGGAGCCACATGTAATTAACAAAATGATGATTCAATATTCATCAGTTTTCCTCTGCTCATTTTTTTTATTTTCCTGTTTGTCACCTAACTGTTACATTTTCTATGGTGGCTTCCAGTTTGTCCAAACTGAGAGTGAACACCAGAGGGCGTTAACATGAGAGCAGCACTAAACTCTACACTGCTGTTTTCACATCCACACCTCAACCTCAACCCTGTTACCTTGAAGGTGAGACTCAGATGTAACACTTGCGAGAAAAGATATTCTGTAACATTGTTGACTGAATTAATTAAGAGCTCTGAGGAAGGTTAAATGTCCTCCCAGTGTAACTTTGTTTGTTGTTTCACCCTCAGTCACGCTGCACAACATTTTTTTATAAACAGGGACGGACAGAGATGAAAACACATGTAGGCTCACGTTGCTCCCTGGAAGTCTGCAAATTTCCATCATATTACTAGTCCAGCCCACACACGCATAGTTTTGTCCTAGAGAATGAAAAATAATGAACGCTCACTAAACGCCTCCCAAAGCTCCAACACCTCTGCCTGTGCCCTGTAGCCCATCCAAGCTCACTTACACATTTCAACAGTTAATGGATTTTTATCAGCGTAAACAACAGCTGAAGGGCCTGAAAACATGTAGGAAAAAAAAAGAATCTTAGAGGGTTCTGCTCCTGAGGATTTTACTATAAAAATCAGAAAAGGGCAAATGTTGAATAATTTGCTGAACTTTGGCTTCAATCAGGATAAACTTGAAAAAAATCTGTAATTTAGAGAATTCAAAAAGGTATTTTGGGTTTTTTTGTGAAGACCAAGTAATATAGGCCTTCGTGAATCCGCTTCTATACCAACACCAAAGAGCGATGAGCCTCTCTCCCCTTCAGACTCCATTACAATGTCATCTAAATAACATGCATAGTCCATTATAGTGATCAGATAAAGACATTCAACACACTCTTGCAGCTCATCTGGATGGCTCTGGGTGGGCAGATGTTAACATTAAGCCCTGAAAGCAGAGAGGGGGCGAGCAGAGGGGGTGAGCTAATATGTGTAATCCCACCGCCTGATGTTTCTATCAAGAGGCACAGAGTGAGATCTTCATTATACGAGTAAAGCCTCAAAACATAACAAGCAGGATCTTCTCCCAGGTTCCTCCATAAGCTTGGCTCTTGAGCCGCATTGAGACCTGGCCTGCAGGGATATCAAAGGAACCAGGCTTTTGTGATGACTAATGGCTGTAGCCAAACCAGGCTTTCTTTTTGGTCATTTTGCCTCAAGGAACAGCGCAGAGAGGGTCACCTGTGTGTGTGTGTGTGTGTGTGTGTGTGTGTGTGTGTGTGTGTGTGTGTGTGTGTGTGTGTGTGTGTGTGTGTGTGTGTGTGTGTGTGTCAAAAGACAATGGTCCCTCATCCCAGCTTCCCCTCTGCATTCATTACACTGGGGGTGTTTTTCATCAGCCTTTAAACTAAGATGAGCTGTCAATTTGCTTTTCAGAGAAGACGTAATGATAAAAACATATTGCGGAGATCAACCAAAATCAGAATAAAAATCATTTCATTACTCCCACTGGTAAATTATAGCTTAAGATACAAGTTCTCGCTATAAAAGAGAGAGAGACAGAGAGAGACAGAGAGAGAGAGAGAGAGAGAGAGAGAGAGAGGAGTAAAACAAATTGTAATGTTAATGTTGTTGGTCACATGGATATTAGTTGCATAAATTGCACGTTATCAAAATGTGTTTATGAACGGTTACACATATGCAGGTGAATAGTTGTTACATTGTTATTGTCCATTGGTGCTGTGTTGCAAAACATGAAATTAGTTACTTCAAAGCAAATTTGTTACATACATAGTCAGCACAAACAATATGATGTCTTTCTTATTTAACATGTTCCTTAGAAAAGGGGTAGTTAAACTGTCAAGGCTGGCTGCTTCATGAATGGGTTCCCCTGGAATGATGAGCTTTTGGTCCTAATGAGCTTTTGGTCCTAATGAAATATATATCAAATATTAATATTGAAAATTGAAAATTGAAAATTGAAAATTGAAAATTGAAAATTGGAATGGAAAATTGAGCCCTTTAATGTTGACTTTTCTGCTAATATATTTGCATTGAAATTATTTTGGCTCCATTGCATATCCTTACAGATTAATGCAGATGCCTCACAATAGTCTTATTATAGTTGAAATGTAAAATATTAAACTTATTTTATGAGGGAACATTTGGAGAGGTCACGGTTTCCTCTGGTTCAGATAGGACAAGTTAACTCAGCTGATTGTGATAACTGAACAGTTTCACAGTCAGCACTGCAATGGAACAAAAATCTGTAAATTTTAAAGACAAACTCGTTTTAAATATCTAATAGTTGCCCATTTAAATCACTCTTTGTTACCCTGCCAGCCTACATCTAGTGTTACACTGCAAAGGAGGTCGAAAAACAATGAGTAACAGTTTAATGTCACTATTGTGTAATTTGCTGAAATTTGTACCATTATGCTCTGAAAAATAGGAAAGCATCCCCATGGGATCACTGCAAATTTATTTATTTATTTGTCTATCATTCTTTAGTGCATTAGGTTGTATTGTTGATTTGACATTTTCATGCTTGCTTTACGTGTTAGTGTGTTGACTGTATATGTGATGTTTCCTTGTTTGAATAAAATTGCACTAATGAATTCGATCTTCTTGGCTTTGGTTGGATTCTACTTTCTTTTCAGCTTGACTGAACTGACTGGGAAAAAAAAAAGTCAGAGTGTGAGTATATACAGGTAGATTAATTTATTTGTATTCCGCCTGATTGTATGAAGCAATTAATTTTACCACTTGCAATTTCCACAGCCCTCAGGTATATAACATAGTTGTTTCCATTTAACAATTAATTTGATGCATAATCTTGATCTCACAGCTCAGATTTAATTCAATTAAACAAGAGCTCCTCATACAGTCAGCTGCTCAGGTGAATTCTGTGTGTGGTGTGTGTGATGTGTGTGGGAGAGGTGTGTGAGTTGTCTTTCCTCCATCAGTTTAAAAATTACGTGCAGAAACAAGGTCGACATACTGCATTGATTTATGGCCTGTAGCTATCAGTCTGTCCATAAATAGAACCACAAATATTCTCCATCATCAACGTATATCCCAAGCCTCCAAATGTTTAATTCATATGCATCTTTAACCTTTATATAATGTGATTTGGCTGCTTGGGTTTGGGGCCGCACCCTTAACAAGGTCTGAAAAAGAGCCACGTTGATTGGCCACCTCCCCCTGTCGCCACTCCACATTGTCCCGCCCCCCTGCTTGTGTTCTCCGGCAGCAGCAGGCGTATATAAACACGCTGATCCATCTTCCTCCAGCCTACCCAGTAACATCATGATAAGCATTACGTGGAGCTCAAATGGGAGGGCGCACGCGCTCAGATCGTGGCTGATTTCAATAGAAAACTGAACAGTGAAAGAGCCGCAGCCTCGGCTACTCATCCAGCACGCTGAACAACATTATGTCGGCTTCACCTGTTGTTCCCGTCGACACACGGTGAGTATATCACTTATAGGGTTTGTCCTGCATGTTTTATTTACAGGGTAAGCATGTGTTTCACGTTCGTTAAAAGGTTACCTATTCCTTTCTTTGCACTTCAGAATTTAAAAAACACAAACACTAAAAAGCTATAAAAGCGGAAAGCCTTGGAGCACATCTTTCAACGTGGCTGTTCAAACCCATACTGCGTGTATGGGAAATTAAAATAACAGCCCCTTCCTCTTCCTGCCTCGCCTGGGGGGAAAATGTTTATCATGTCGTCGTGTTGCCGTGATTTGAGCAAAGAAAACAGAAAACATGAAAGTTGACCTCACTTTAGATCAAGACCAGCGCCGTTGTAGGTTACATGTGTGAGATATAAGACATCTATCCGGCTTTATAACCTCCTGAGATAGCGAAACTCTGGTGCAGCAACAGGTGGCATGTTTTTTTTTTCTTTCCCGGGCCTGAGTCGAGGCGAGATGCTGAGGAGGAAGGAGATGGACGCGGAGGAAAAGTAGGGCGTCATTCAGCACCGAGACAGTGGACAGCTCCCACGTCGAGGGCTACTCGATTCCCTTTAGCTACAATGTGGATGGAGTAACATCTTTATTTGTCTTTTTTTTTTATAGCTCATTGTTGACATGTAGTGTCTATTTTCAAGATCTCCCTGCTGTTTGGAAACTTAATGGATCATTTTTGATTAACAGGTTCCTCATTAGTAGCAGCAGATGAAATCATTTGTTCCTAACCAGTACTATACTGATTTATCAATACTTTGACTTCAGTGGGCATTATGGATTATCTCTTCTGGGGTTCCTCTTTGTCCTAATAGAGTGTCCATTCTGCTCAGCTTTAGTCTTTTCTCTAGTTTGTACACCCCCTTCCTTTCCCTCCCTCCTTCCTTGCTTCCTTCTTTCCATCCTCCCTCCCTTTCGTCTTCTCACTAAACTGTCCCCATCTTCCCATCCCCCCACTTCCACTGACTCCCAGTCTTGTTGCATAGCTACCAGCTTAGAAACATACTGGAGATGCAGGACAATCTGTCTGTCTCTTTTCTCTTTCAGTCCAAATGTGACTTATTGGGGGGGGCTGCATTTAATTTTTTCTCAATCTAATCTACATACTGTGCACAGATTGTATTGCATATGTTCCACAGCGTTTATTCTAAGTGCTGGGCTGTGACCCCCCCCCCCCCCCCCCCTCCCCCTCCCCCGGTCCTGTCTCTCTCTTTTGAGTGGAGCTGAAAGGTTGGCATTACAACAACAAAGGAAGGATGGAATGTCAACAGGCTTCAGAGAGAAATGGGTTTGAGAGAAACACAGAGATCGGAATTGCATGTAGTATTTCCATCTCTGAAATCTAAAGTTCACAAGCTATCAACACAGTACTCAGATGCTCTGCAAAAGCTGTGACACATCCTGAAACGTTTTTTAACTCTGAGGTCTGTACAGGTGACGATGCAGAATCGATAAATCACGTGTCGCATTTGAACTGTGCAGGGAAGAGTCAAGCTTTAATGTTTCAAGGCTCTGTGTTGTTACAAGGTTGTTAATCTTCTCTTTTATTGCAGAATGAAGCTGTGGACGTGGCGGTCCTGAGAATGGAAGTGTTGTTGGTGCTGAGTGGAAGACTAGTGATTTTGTTGTGACGCTTATCAGAGAACAACAAGTCCCAGTCTGCCTCTAAGCACAAGCAGTGTACTTCAGTTTACGTCTGCTTTAACCTGCACAAATCAGAACGTGTTCACATTTCAGTCATGTCTTTGTGATTGAGTTTTCTCCTTTTTATTCAGTTGCAACAGTGCAGAACCTGCCCATAAAAAAAGCCCTGATTCATAGCTGCCTGCTTGTGCCTGTGTGACTGGATACAGCTTTCATGTTCAGCAATTTCAATCACCAGCAGAATTGCAATCAAAACCATCATGTATGCATGAAAGTGAATTTTGAATTAAACAGCTTTAAAACCTCAGGGGACTACAGTAAAAAAAGGGTAAACAGCAGACCAACCAGTCTGAAAAAAATCACAATCCCTCGTTCCAGTTACTTTCCATTCTACACTTTTTATATCTTGTGCTTCAAAAATGTAATTCTTGATCCAAATATCATTTGTTCATAAATAATCTGTAATTTCTTATTTTCTTTACACTCAATTTGATAAATAAAACCTTGGTGTAAACCTCTTGTGTGTATTTCTTCAGCTTCTCATCTCAAACCACCACACAATACTATGCATGCAACACACACACTGATCTCCGAAAGAGATCCTAAAGGAGAAAAGAAAATGACAATCGTCTTTATGTGTCCTAAAACTTAGTAGACTCCATACTGTGATCCAACATATTCCTCCTTTTAGATGAGATGGCGTGCTGCCAGAAAGCCTTAAAGCGTAACTGTGTAACACTGATTACATAGTGGACTAAACACACGTCATTCATCAATAAGAGAGGGGTCTAAATCCCTCTGTGGACTTGAAGGACTGTCCCATTCACTGTTATGGACAACACTTCTCCTGTAGTGCTTTAGTAGTGATTCTGCTTGGATTTTCTTTTTGATTCTGAATGGTGCCAGAGAGAGCATAAAGTGTGAACTAAATAGCAGTTCTAGGAGTTTATGGTCAGAAAAACATCCAAGACTGAGTCATGAACACACAAAAGCACCCCCACCCCCTTCTTGTTTAAATATGTTGCTTTTTATCACAATTAGAGGCCAGAATGTTGCCTGCGAATAGCGTAGTACATGGCAAGGCATTTTCTTCACATTGATATCATTGAACTAATCTATAAAAATAAAATACATGTCTTCAGCTACTAACAATTCTGAAGGGCAGAGATGCTAGAAAAGATATAAGTCCAATACATCCTTTTCTTAGCTCCACAACAGGTCTGATAGCTAGTGACATATTCAAATATAAATGAATATTTCACTTAAACAAACAGAAAACACAGTGACAGACACAGATTTCTTATCATCAAATTCTTCATCAGTTGTCAGATTCTGACAGACGTACTTAAATATATAAAAGCAGTAGAGGCTAGGATGAGTATTTATATAGAGAGGAATTTAAAATGATTGAAGGGGAATGGTGGTTAAATCCTGTGGCTACGGACAGACAATTACAAAACGCACCACATGTGCTCTATTTTTGCTGTTGTTACCAGGATACCTGCATGAGTGACCTGACAGGATCCCCATTTACTGTTACGAATGACTAACAGCCAACCATGAACAGAAAAAATTGTTCTTAATATCAAGTCACTTTTTTAAATGCAACCAGATCAATATTGGGCAAAGCTTGTTTGAATTACCATCAGTGAAATCCAAAGCTTACATGAAGCCAACATGTAAGTTACATTTGAACACCAAATCATCATCTCCACATGAAAATCAATCATGCGCCCATCTCCTGCTAGTAACGATCCCAGACAATGCTAACAGCCCCCAAAGCTTACAATGCTTTAATTAAAAATGCATCGTGGCTGGTCTCATTCACACCGCACCCTGCAAGTCTCCAGATTGGCAGCATGCTGGTTTTTCATATATAAAAATCAGGGACTGGCTGCCGTTGCTAGGCAACACAAAAGAGTCAAGTGCATTTGTTTATTGGCCAATAAGAATATAGACAAAGTTTCAAGGTTTTTGAGGAAGGTCCTGTCATAATGACACTCTTGAAAGAAATAACCGTTGATTCTTTGGAACAACCTTCATACGTTTGTGTGAATGCCTTAATAGTGTTACATACAGAAAGAAGACTTCATGGAGTTGGTACACAGATCCCAGCTTCAGTCCCTCTTGTTTTAACCAACGTTCTTCTTCTTCTCCTTCTTCTTCTTCTTCTTATACTACCAGTAATTAAGCCTACTATCAATAAACTAAACTTGCACATGCATGCAGTTTATTGCAACAGTGCATCCATATGTTTTACTGTGAACAGTAATGTAGACAGCTACTGCAAATTCATGCAAAATAAATCTAATTCTGTTATTAAAATGTTTTTGTTTTATGATCATGGCTGATGAAATCAAATCAATAATCACAATAACTGAATTTTTGTCAGATTTATTTATTTTATCTTCATTTGAACTTTTGCAGTCTATGGTAAAAAAAAAGAAGAAGCACATTAGTCACATATGGAGCAACGGATGTTAGTCAGCGTAAATCACAAACATCCTGAAGTTGTCTAGAGGAAGAACACAAAGTCTTAGAGTATTTATATTGATAACCAAATATTTGACACTAGCCGCCTTTACATACATTGACGGCTGTCACCACTCACAACCCTGGTGAAGGCCTAATTGTTTGAGTGAAACCACCTCTTATGTCTCTAATCGATTTGAGTAGCTCAACATGATCAAATGATGTTGACCAAGGTTGTGATTTCAAGACCTCTGTAATGCTTTGTAAAGGCATTTTGCTTTGTAAAGTTGGGTCATGTGATTTCAAGCTGAAATTATGAGTTTGGTTTAGACAGTTGTTGGAAGAGAATCAATTCACATTCATGGAAACTTGGGTTAGAAATTATTATGTATGAACAATAAAAACAGTTGCCATGGCCATGACTCCAGGCAGATGGTTTCATGAAGAAAGAAACTGTTGGAAAATGGTGATGGATGTGCAAAAGGAAGTGCACAACAGGTGACACTTTGCATCAGTCACTTTCTTAGGAGCACAGACCTTGTGTGACACGCTCTCTCTCTCTCTCTCTCTCTCGCTCTCTCTCTCTCTCTCTCTCTCCCTCCTCGTTGTTATTGCTCTCTGGGCATCGAGCCTGGTGCGATGATATGCCAACTGCCCCCCGCTGTCTGTACTGGCACCCATCATCACCAGCACCCTGGCACCTCATAGAGAGTCTCTGGGAGAAGGAGAATCAGTCAGAAGCCGGCAAGTGGCTACATTTCTGGTTAGAAAGAGCAGGAATGAGGAGATAACATGTTAACTTGTCATCCGCACAAAGCTGACATTTAATGAGCTGTCACAGACCTGACCTGTGACAGATACTATACTGTGACAGACATATGCTCAAACTCATGGCAGACTGTGCTTGGCATTTCTAATTCACATTTCTAATTAAATGTAAGTATTTAAGTATCTCAAGGAGAAGAAATAAATGCTGCTGTCATACAAAGACATATGAAAGATAACCAGACCTACCATTATACGGAGGCCTTCTGCCTGATCAACGCCGCTGCTTCTTTGATAGGCCACTTTGTGATGCTCAAGTAATAATTACAGAGAAAAGTTTATGATAACTGTCTACTGTTGTATTAATTCACAATCATTTAGAAGACATTTATCCAAAAGGATTAACTGTTGACGTTTATGGTTGATATCCACCTTACTTAATCTGCCAAAGAAAACACAGAGGTCTATCTGGAGGAAACTGAGTAAAGTCAAGCTTAACACAATCAAGCAGCAGGTCTCCTGAAGCTCATGGCACCTGTCAGTCAGTCTATTTTGGATCAGTCCCATAGGTAGCAGGAAGCTGGTAGTGGAACAGGTACGTCAACAAGAGGAAGTTGTAAGGTGTACAAAGGCTGTGGCTCAGACTAAGCAGGGACAGGGGATGAACTGGGAAGCTTAGTTGGAGGGCCTTAAATTCCCGATAGGGGCTACTTATGGTTTGCTACCATAACCCCAGAAACTAAAACATTGGGTAGACAGGCACACATTACATTAAGGCATATTCTGTCAGATTGTAAGATTAGCCTGTTGCAAGGTCGTTATACATGACGACATAACCTGGTGTTGAAAAGCTTAGCAGCAGGAATTGAAAGTAAAAGATGGCAGGTGAATTCAGAATGTAATCAGGAAAAGAATGTAGCTATTCAGTTTGTTCATGGGGGAGAGAAATGGAGGAGGTAGATTTTTGAGCAGGCATCATTGAGGCATTTGAAAGAGTGCTTATAATTGGGAGATGCAGTTAAATTACGAGGTTGTTGTGCCATTGTGTTTGCACTAACCAGACTTGACATAGTGTTGCGGTCTGTGAATCAGTGGATCGTTTATTTTATAGAACTGACTGTTCCCTCGGAGGACTCTGTGGGGGAAGCATATGAAAGGAAAAAGGTTTAGGTGCAGAAGTTGAACAGCGAGGGTGGAAAGCTAGGGTTCGTCCAGTAGAAGTGGGATGTAGAGGGTTCATAGCTAGATCCGCTGTTTCCTTTCTGGGACTGGGAGCTGGGTCTGCAGGGACAGGGTTAGTGAAATATACAGTAGTAAGGGAGATGTCGGTGGACTTGGATGAGGAAGAGTAAAGCCAGTTGGAGCCAAGATAAAGGGAGGAGAAAATCATTTGTCTCCTTTTTTTCTCTCTCTTCTCTTTACACATGAATATTTGGGTCAGTTGGGTGACAGCCCGATCAGGCAGTGGTGAGTACCAGCTCCGACCAAACAGCTCACCCTAGCTCTGCTTCCCTCGCCCTATTTCTCTCTCTTTGCTGTTCTTTTTTCATGTGTAATGATGGCACCAGGAATAGTTGCATTTGTTTGAGGGGGCCATCAGAGTCCAGGTGGTAAGGTAAGTCAGGGGTTCCTCAACTTCCTAAACCAGAGACTGGGGACCCCCACTGTCCCTGGAGATGATTAATGACATAGCGCACAACCACACACATGCACTAATAAGCCTATCCACACACTGGTTACATAACGGTATCCGACGACTGCTGTCTTGGTGGCTGACGACCCACCGGGGGGTCCCCACCCCCACTTTAGGAACCACTGGAGTAGGTAGTGTCACTACCTGCAGCTTGCATGTACGGAGCCTGGGTCTGTTGAAGTTAGCAGTGGTATTTGGGCTGTGATGGCCATGCTTTGTCTCTACCTGGAGTTTGCATCAACAGAGTCTGGGTCTGTTGAAGATGGCAATGCTGTTTTGTTTGGCAACTAAGGACCATAGGGTAGGTTATGTAACTAATCAGTGAGACTTAGGGACATAATTGGAATGAGGGGTGTCTTCACCAAGCACTTATCCTTTTATTAGGGCACAAGTACCTTGTGTTTATTTAAAATTCATAGTTCAGGAGATTAGATACTATTAATTATTATTGGAAGCAGCAGCCAATCAATTTTATAAAAGTGTTTCTTGTATCAATTGAAATATAAAGTCAAGCTCTGAATTCATGCATGTTTTTAAAGCAGAGTATTTGAGCCTATTCACTGCTACAAAGTATTCACTCTGATCAGAGGAGTCAAGGAGAGTGGGACTTAACATTGAGATCCACGTGCATCATTGAAAATACTCACATTCTGAATAGTTCATTTGTGTCTCTATATCAGCTTTATAAAAAGACATGAAACTAGAGGTCATACTAGTTTTACCTTAAAGTGTAGCAAAACATTAAGAGAGGGTTAGCAGACCACAGACAGCCCAATCATAGAGACAGAAAAGCAGATATCAGAACAGATCCAAAACCCTTTTAGTCAAGTACAGTGCTTGTTTTTTTTGTTTTAGTGGAAAAACAGGACTCATCTTACATGTAGTGCCTAACCAGCTCAAATGTGTTCAATATGTTGTTGCCCCAAAATGATGGATTTATTCACATGAATTATCAAAACATCCCTTCAACATTTCACAATTACAGGACAACAGAATCATTTTCAAGCAGCTTTGTTGAACGTCCATAAAAATGTCTCCGATTATATTTACAGAAAATAAAACATATTTAGGGTCACAAATAACAGGCCTGTATATATCTTATCACATTACTTATTTTTGGCAAATAATAAAGACTTTAGTTCCCAAATACTAAACAATGTTGGAGGCCAATTCAAACTACATAAATAGTGTGTATTACAAACACGTTGAAACATCTTGACAACATCAGAATATTTTTTCATATATAATCATGTAGAAAACTTGCAGTTTGCATGTTGAAACATAACAGATATATGATACACGCTTTTTTTTTAAAGAATAAAGTTTTAAATGCGAGAAGTGAGACAGTCACTTCTCATTGATGTCTATACAATTCAACTGAAATCAAACTTCACTGTGATGGTAAAATCAGCACACTGGTTAGATGAATGTTACCTCTATAATGAACTAACTGAAAGGCCTACCCAGTGACACACATAAAGCACTGCAGACAAGATTTGCCAAAATGTTACCATGAGAACAGCCGGATATTCCAGATGAAATAAATGGCACAGGCATATCAAAAGAGAAGAGATACGTGTTAAACACAGAGGTGTGGGTAAGAAAGGTGATTTTTTTTTTAAAGTTTGATGTTTTTTTCTTACAAAAAGTATGAATTTGGAGTCTGAAAGTTGCACTATACAAACATGGTTTCACCACACTCGTAACTCCATTTCATCTGCTGGGCTTTAGAACAGCTCTCAGACATGCTTTATTTACATTGGAGGAACTCGTAGTCAAACATTAAGATAAACTTCAAACTGAGAATCAACCAAACCAACATGTCTCATGTCAATGCGTAATTGAAAAAGAAACCAAAGAAACAGCGGTATTGATCTTCGGCACAGCGCCTCCCACTGGAGCAAAACTGAAATCAGTAACACTTTAACAGGTAACGACTGGTGGGTCAGAGACGTGCCATTGGCTGAGGATGAGAGCAGACAGTCAGTACTAGGTGGTCTTCACCAGATCATAGACATGGATGTGGACGTCGTCGTCATATTTAATGTAGTACACTGTGGGCTTTGCAGGGACCTGGTAGATAACCAAGCCCGTCCTCTTAATTCCGTTATCTGTGACGTACTCCACCTGTTTACCCACAAGGCTCTCTGGCTCCTCACCTGGCTTCCTGTCTGCTGGAAGTAGGTGTTTGTTTTCTAAGTAATGGAAACATAAACAACAGCAGGGTAAACGTTTGTACTGTTACTTTTAAGAAGCTAAAGTTCAGGTTGTAAATTATTTTTTTAAAGAGTGCTTATCAGCCAAAACTCAGTTTTTGGACAATCAGATGTTCTTCATATTTACCTGTGTTTACACCTGTGTTTGCATTATGTTTCTCCTGAAAGTATTGCTCGATTAAATAAATACAATCTAATTGGATGTGACAAATTCTGAATTTTGCAATGTGTTTATTGCAAAGGTTCATATCCAGTAAAAATCAAGTGCAAATAATTGTGCAGCCCTACTCCTAACCTTCACTGAATTCTAGTTACTATTGACTCTTCATAAGAAAAAAACATGGTCCGTAATTATTTCTTGTTTTAAAATCCATCAGAAACTCTGTACAGAATGGTCAGGGGAAAAAGACACCACAGAGATTGGAGTGTTTTGTAATGCTGACTATGTAAATGTCTCCCGATCTCTTCCTCCCACCTTCCAGCAGTTACTGAAATATGAAACAATAAACAACAAAGCCCTCAGTACTGTACCTGATTCAGGCAGGACACGTAGATCTCCGTCCTTGTAGTCGTCCCACAGCTGGTACATGTACAGCACTGGATCTTTCTCGTAGGTGATGTAATACCAGTGGGTCATGATGGGGGCTCGGGACAGCACCATGCCCCGCCACTCGTTTTTCTCCCCGTCCTCCTTTTCGAACAGATGCTCCACAGCTCGGCCCACCAGCTCCTCGGCCCCTGGAGGCACCTTGATCTTATTGTTCACTGTGCAGAGAAGAAGCATTGTTAAGTATCTAACTTGAAAACTTTAGAGATCCAGTACAACACCGAATAGAAGGAATGCATTGGCCTAACTCTTCAGCCGGACCACGCCTCCTCAGCTGGACTTACTGTCAAAACATTCTGAAACACAGTTGTCTTCAGTAAGTGGCAAGGATGAAAAATGGGAGTAAAACAAACAAATATCTGCTTAAATTAAGGACATCTCGACTCAACAGAGATCACTACTGTTTACTAGAGACACAGTGGACATTGATATATGGCCAGAAATCATGTTTCTTGAATTTTATATGTACTTGATTTCAAAGCGAGGGAAGTTTACAAAGCATAGCATGAAGACATGTGAGTGAAACTACATTCACTTCACAGTCAGGGTGCAGGGTTCCAATTAGTTCTCCATATTTTAGTTGTTTCTCTTTACTCTTTCGCTTTCAGTTATGTGTAAAAAGATTATCAGGTGTTTGCTTTTTGGGACTTTTTAGGTCGGGTAGAATCAGTTAAATCTGAACCAGTTTGCTTGCCCACTTCCATCACTGCAACACCTGTTGGTTTGCTGTTTGCCTGGCAAACTGAGGGGTGTCCAAAAGAGCTTTGTGGGAGTGTCTTGATACTGCCTACCTTCTCTGGTCAAAACAAATATGAACCATTCTGGACCGGAATTTAAACTTAGAAGGATGACATACTGGCTGCTGCATTGTTGTCAGAGAACCCAGCGCTTCAACATGGCATGTTTGTTTAATATCTCATGATAAAGTAAGGTAATTTTTTTTATTTAATTCAGTATAAATCTTACATATTGCTCCTTTAAGGTCTTAACTTCCCCCTAAACAAACAGGTAAAACATGGGAAGGAATACTGGAGTAGGGGAAGAATATATATATATATATATATATATCGCTTTGTGATATTAAGCATACAGTAAGTGCTTCTGTAACTGCATGGTTTGTCCTGCCGCTTTATAAACATAACGTCACAAATCCAAACGTCCTATGAACATATTACATTAGCTGAGGATCTATACTGCCCGCGGAAAAGAACATCAATTAATAATTCCTGAAAAGACGGCACTTTTCAGCTGAATTAAAGCTGTTTATTGCTTGCTCCCTACTAATTCCAGAAACCTTGGCAGGCTAACAGTTTTGCTTTATGTGTACTTTATCCAGGGCCTTACATAAGTATTCATCATGCAGGAACTTGATGTCTAACATTTGATAAGACAGCTAAAAAGGGAAGCTAAGCCAATAACAGTCCATTTGAATTCTAGAGGATATTACTGTTAAATGTGGAAAGATTCCAGGGGGCATAAACTTAGGTAAGGAAAAGTTTAATGTGACCTGAAATTATTGACTGATGTATCAGATCAAATTGTTTCCCCTAACTGAATAAAGTCAAGAATTGATTAGTCTAAAGTGATCACACTGTCAGTTTTATAAATTCAATGGATAGACTATCACATCCTTACAAAACAGTGTCTTAATAATATGGCTTTATGATTCTGTCAGAGAGAACAGTGGTGCATTAAGAATAAACCGAGAAGAACTGGGTAGAGTTAGCACTAGCACCAACAATCACACCACTTGAAGGACAGAATGGGAAAACACCAACTCAAACATCAAACAGAGAATCCTAAGAAGATGGCAAAACAGTGTGATGCTGTTTAACACACAGCATGAATATGATGAAAATAATTAAAACCACTTTTCAATACTTCACATTTTGAAAGTGTAGACACACATAAAGCAAAACTGTGTCTAGAATTTCCGTCAGACTGTTTCACACTCACCGACTTTCTCTGACAACACCTGCAGGTTGGACACCCGGTTGTCTTTAAAGAGCTCGATGCCATAAACACAATCAAAGCCGTCATATTTGACCATGTAGAGAGAGGTGTTCACTGTGAGCCGTTCCAGCACGGTGCCTTTCCACTTGGTCATGTTACCCTTCTCCCTCCATGTGTGCTGAATCCTGCGGCCCAAGAGGTTGTCAGGGTCTGGGCTCAGGGTCGGCGCTGAGCTCTCACTCAGCTCACCACTGCTTCGCTTCCTGGATAGATTGGGAAAAAAGCTTTATTAACATAAAATTAGTTGTTGGTCTAAAGTAGGATGAACCTTTTGGGATACTTTATGAGCCTTGCAGTCAATACTGTATTTGTTTTGTCTGCACACAAGATATGAAATGAAGTGCTGCTGGCTAAAAACAATGAGGACTCTATTATACAGAAAGGCTACATATGAACCTGTCTAAGCCTTTATAATAATAAGGGCCCTCATTCAACAATATCTTTCACTAAGTATTTTCTGAAATGTGTTCTTAAGAAGGTCCTTAGAGGGGCGCTAGTGGACAAGTGGTTAGTTTGCGCTCCCCATGTACAGAGGCTACAGTCCTCAAAGTGGGAAGTCCGAGTTTGAATCTGACCTGTGTCTCCTTTGCCGCATGGCATTCCCCACTCTCTCTCTCCCTGATTTCTGACTCTATTCACTGTCCAGTCTCTCAATAAAGACAAATACACCCCCAAAAGTTTGTTTTTAAGTTTAGAATTCAGTGTTTCCCCTAGGTTTACAGCGTTGGGAGGGTGGGAACAAGCCGACATGCCGAAACGGTGACACGACAACACAAACACTTCAAGGAATCTTGGTGTTCATGTGTTACTTTTAATGACAGCTGTCGTTTTCTATCGGAAAGGTATCCTTAAATGACTTCTTTCCCTGATTTCCGACTCTATCCACTATCCTATCCCTACAATAAAGGCACAAAAAGCCCAGAGAAAAATCTTTTTTTTAAAAACAACCCAATATAATGGTAGGGGAAACACTGGAATCAGCAGATCCTCAGCAAATATTACTGTAATGCCACGTTGACATCACAGTCAGTGTTTATTCTTTTCATACTTTCTGTAGACTGACCTTCTGTGTAGGTCAATCATTACTGACTCAGGCTGTGCTGACAAACCCAGCCAAAATAAAAATCTCAACTTCTTTATAATCCTAGTATGAAGGCTTAATATGACTGAATCATTCAAAGAATAACATCATAGTTTATAAAAGACAGTCAACGTATTCTACTTTTGTATATTTAATACAGCCTGAAGGATGTGATGAAACAAAAGACAATATTTATTTAACATCTCAAACTGTACATGGATGTCCTCCAAGTTAAATGCCAAATGGCTATGAGGGAAATAACTGAAACACTGGGATAAAAGTTGCAATTCATATATTTTGAAGGACATTAGTTAACAGATCACATGAAAGTGTTTTCTGCTTTCATGATACAAAAATGATGTTAACTGTTACAAACTTTAAAACAGCAGGATAAAAACAGTGTTCCTTACCTGCCCCGTTTCTTTGACATGTTTCCATAAATTCACAAAACCCTGAGAGACAAAACACAGGTTAGCTACTGAACATGACAGAACCAGAACCTCTCTTTCATATACATTAATACAAACAGTATTGCACTTAATTTACTGCAGCCCGAAAGTCTGCTGCCCCAAAAACTTACTCAACTGCAGTCATGCAAATTATCTTACCGGATGTAAACAACATAGGTGCGACAAGCCAAATGCTAATGCTAACTAACTAACGCAGCTAAATGCTAACACAGGTAATACATGTTTACAGTCTAGCGTAAGGTACATACATATGTAACTTCAGCAACACTAGACGAATAAATGTCGACGTGTCGAGTTTGGTCATTAATGTGCAGCTACAGTGGGTCCAACACTGTAAACAGCTATGTAAGCAGTGATCCCTTTAAGTGTCTCTGTTTTATTGGATATGAGTTATAGTTATGAGCTTCTGTATTTCTTTACATAAGCTAGCTGAACAAAAGGAGATGCATCGCCATGTAAGCGCTGGTTCTGCACACTGGTTTTAACGTTAGCTTCTAAATTGACATTAAAAAACAAAGACTGACCATAAGACCTGAGGTGACATGTTTTATATAGCTGGTTAATTCAATAGGCGGGAGTCGGTAGAATAATGTTGTGGCCTTACCTGATCTATAATTTCACATGTGTTAGTCTTTGAAGAGCAGATTCCAACACCTAACGTACGCGAGACACACGGAAACGATCACCCCGATGTGGACTACAAGTACCAGAAACCAACCACCGCGCTCAAAGCACTCTGGGACTTAGAGTCCCTCTAATGTTCTTTCATGTGAATGAGTGAAATCAATGAACTAATAATCACCTAACATTGACCGGTGTTTTATATTTGTTTGTTTTTTTACTCGGAAGGTGATGATATTTCTAGTATTTTGTTCAATTTCAATTTCAGACATACGGGCCAATAAAGGAAGTCCCAAAACTACATTACCCATCATTCATCAAGTCCTCAGTTTTCAGGAATTTTAACACCTTCCTTACGTCATGTAAGTTATTGTTAAAACCACAGACAAAGCTAGACAGCCTATTTGGCAATGTCTTTGAGTTTAGGTTACATTTATTCATATTTATATAATTTTATATAATTTAATTTTAATGTACTTCTTTCAAGGCGCTTATTTCATGTCATTACAAATTAATGTACAAAAAATATGACAACTATTTGTTTGGGTTCTATGTCAGCCTGTAGCCTAAATATTTAAGGTTGGCTTAGTTACAGTCCGTCCGTAAGATTTATCATGAACAAAGAAATGAAACAGAACACAACTTGTGCATACATGTGCTGTTTATGCTGTTGAATGTTTAAAGAGTTTTAGCAATGAACTGATCAAGTAACTTCTCTTATTTAATAGTTGTATGAGATACTGAATATTTAAATTAAAAAAAAACTCATTGTCTGTTTAAAAGAAGTTCTCAGTGCATATAGGCTATTACAAAAACACACCACAAGCATTGCTATGACACATACACGCTTAAGGCCAGGTGACTAGCTGAAATGCTTTTTTTCACCACAAGATGTCAGACTAAACACAACATCCCTGCCTCTGGCCTTTCCAGCAGACTGATGGACTGAACGGTGTGCAGAGTGAATGATGCAGTACCCTTGGGTGCACGTCTGACTGCATTTTCAGGGTGAAAGCTTTGGTTTTATCTTGTGCCAAACCACCTGTATGTGTATGACTCACCTGAAATGTGGTGGTGAATGTTAATGGTTAATGGTATCACACAGCAATCAGCAGTTATCAACCTAATCATAAATCCATCATTGTGCCTCAATTACTTGACTAAGTTTATTTTAAACGCACAGCATATTATTCGTTCATAAATTGTGACTGACTCATACCAGTTATTTTACAAAATAATGCCCACATCACACACAATACACATATTATAATCAGATAAAGGGTAATGTGTGTCGGTTACAGAGTTGTTGTTTTATAGTTTAAATCTTGAACATAGGGTGTTTTAAATGCTCATTCTAATATAAGTAATAGACTCAATAAATAAATAATACATTTAAAAAATAAAATAAATGATTCAACATCCCAAATGTTATTCCTGGAAGAGCTGACGTTTTCCAGCAGCAGTCAGCAGGAATTCATTTATTAAAAAAATGGATACCTCATAATTGCTAAGTTTTCCAGTAGGCATGTTAGAGACTATGGAGAAGCCTTTAAGGGTAAAATCTTGACCAAGGCCTTAATTGGGATGCACACATGTCTGGCTTAAAAACTGGATAACTTTTCTGCGAGAAACAGGCAGTTTTTTATTCTTTTTTTTTATCTCATCTACAGTTCTCGAACTTCTTTTCACCAGCCACTCAGGGTCTAAACTTTAATGAGGCTTTTCAGAAACAAAATGATCTCTTCACCACATCTATTAATAAAAGCATTTTACCCACAGAGAGAAACTTGTTGTCCGCCATTAGCAGCTTCGGTGGTCTATGCGGCTTCAGCAAGTCATGAGTCTTGTTGAAAACGGTTTGACCACAGAATAATTCAGATCAGTTCATTACAGACGGTATTGTTTGTGAGGTGTGAGTCAGTGCTGTAAAGCTGACAGCCTTCGTGAGGAAGCCAGTGTTGTATCGACACAAAGCTGTCCGCCGTCCAAGGTTGCATCCTCATGTCCGTGTTGTTGTCACAGCAACAGAAAAGGCCTGGATGTTGGAGAAACGGGCTGGCAGGCCTTTTTTTGTTGCTATTGTTGTTTTTGGTGCATTTAGTCCCATATTGTTCTAGAGTGGAGGTCACTGGAGATTTGAGGACGTTGAATGAGACTCTGCACGGATATCTGCTACTTGAATTTCTTGGGGTTAAACGGAATGTTTTACAATTGTAATTCCTGGAAATCTGAACCTTTATGGTTCCTCATAGTTGACTGATATTCTCTTCTTTTACACAACTTGCAGGTTTGTCTGGTGCTGCCATCTAAGGAGGGGGAGTCCACAGCAACTCTATCCCCTAGGACACCATGAGAAAACCGTCTCCATATGAAGTTCTCCACTTTGGCAAGTATCTGTCTCTTCCAGTTGATTAGATAACTATTATTAGCAACAGCCTTAGCAACCTGAACTTTAAGCGATGACATATCAATCTGTATCAAGCGTGTTATGAACTGACTCGAACTTGACTGTGATTGTGTGTGTGTGTGTGTGTATGTGTGTGTGCGTGCGTGCATGCGTGCGTGCGTGTGTGTGTGTGTGTGTGTGTGTGTGTGTGTGTGTGTGTGTGTGTGAAGTAGGGTGTTGGAGCTAAAAGCTAAGAGGTGAGTGTTTTCAGCTTTAATTGGCATGGCTCTTTTTCTTTCTGGTTCACAGCTCACCTCTCTAAAATGAATACATCCAACAAAACCATGTAAGCAAAATCAAACTAAAGGTGTAGAATCACAATCTAGAGTATTATGATTTGTATTGTATATGTGTTTTTGATGTTAAGATTAAAGAAGACTTAAAATCTTTGAATGCTAAGATGTCACCCTGGAAGCTTATATTAAATATTTGGCTTTGTACCTGACGGATGGTCTGGTGGTTGGTGTTGCAATCCTAGTTCTTGATTTGATTATTGTTGAAAACTTCTCTGGTCTGATTGTCAGCTTGGCATACAATTGTGTGTCAGTAGAGTCCAGGGTCTGACCTGGGGAGGTATGCCCCCCCACATGTGTTATGCTACCACACATGCCCCACAATAATTCTAAAGAATGATTGGCTGGTCTGAGGGCCAATTTAGATTCAGAAATCTGATGGTGGTGGTGAGGGGCAGGCAATGACAGAGCATTGTCTGGTAAGTGTGGAGAATGACACGCGAAGTGTGAAATCAGTGCAGCTCGAGTTGCCTGCCTAGACTTGCTGGCGGGTGTCTCTCCCTTTGTTATGTAGATATGACTACCAGAGACAGAAATGGTAAATAAATGCTATTTGAAAGTGTGCACAGATACTTAATACTTAATGACACCAGTACATAATTCAGTGCCAACAGTCAAAAATGTCTGGACAGAGGGGGCTGGTGGCGCAGTGGGTAGTGTGTGCGCCCCCATGTATAGAGGCTGCAGTTTTCCAAGCGGCCCAGGTTAGAATCCAACCTGTGGCTCCTTACCCGCATGTCCTTGCCCACTCTCTCTCTCTCTCCCTAATTTCTGACTCTATCCACTGTTCTATCGACATACCCTTACTGCAGGAGGTTCATAAATGTAAAAATAAAAAACTGAAAACAAAGTGGATATGTTAGTCAAGCTATAACTTGAATTAAAAAGGCACAAAAATCATTAGACAGTCTTAAATAACAACCAGGAATGCCAGAGAGTATGAGTATAACAATATAATGTAACAGAAAAAAAACGTCATGACGGTCAACTGTCCTTTCTGAGAACTGATGTAGCCGTAGCATCTGCCACCCAGCACTTAACCATGCCGCTAAATGTTTAAATGTAATTACATCCAGTGGGTGTGATAATAAGTAAATCCTCTCATTAATTGGGTCTTAGGATTGTGTTGCTCTTGCTGTCACAGCTAATTGACCCCAAGAATAAGGTGGAGTACATCTGCCTTCATTTATGCACAGCTCTAATTAACACCACCACCACCACCACCACCACCAGGAGGGGACGCATTTGTGTGTGAAAACATCTATGTGGTTTTAAATGTGTGTGTATGTGTGTATTTGTGTGTATGTGTGTGACATAGGATCTCTTGACCCCAATCAACCAAGCCACACCATAGAGACAGAAGCTTTAATATAGTGCAGTTTAAATCATTGTATGTGAATATTTGTCTTTCAAGCTTCATGTGATTATTATGTGTACCCACACTTTAAAGAAACTAGTCCCGGTCTTGTTTGTTCATCATCCCCTCAGGGTTTAAAGAGACATGTTATCATTCTTTAAAGTGATAAACCAACTTGTTAGCAAACGGTTTGAACATCCGTCTGACATGAAGCAACATCATTATTCATTTGGAGGCACATTTCTTAGCTGGCAAACATAAGTACATTAATATATTTTTGGTTTTGGTCTGTTTTGGGTCTTTACCAACTCCTGAGAAAACGTTCTTGCGATCTTGCAGCTACACTAAGTTTACCAGCAAGTCCCAAACTTAATCTGTCTGCTGTTCAATGCTGAACTAGTGCTTTGTTATTAGAGCCGTTTTGGCCCAAATAGGCAGCCTAATATGGCTGATAGCGAAGCAGATGAGGCAGTGAGTGGGGAGCCAAAGTCAACATAATAACACAGATATATGTGGAAACACTACGTCTGCTCAACAGCCCAATGTATTTGTTGGTGGCAAGTATGAGTAAAACACATATGCAGGCACACAGAAACAATGCCAGTCCAAAGGAAACATTCTCACATGAGATTAAAATTGTAAAATGGTCACATTTTGTTTACTTTAAGACATTTAAGTCTAGAAAATGGCAGTTTGGATAAAAATAATTACTTAAATATTTTTTTTTTATAGTAGTTATAGTAATAGTAATAGTAATAATAATAGTTTTATAGAAACATAACTCTAGATTACGGATATCGCAAAAAGCCAGTGTTAATTACATCTTGGGTCCAGCGTTTGAGTTACATCAAAACATCTCAAACGCCCCCTGGTGACTTGATGCATTAAAGGTCACAAAGCACACCTTCTCCATGCTGGGATGGGAGATAAAATCAAAATACCTGTTTTCTAAAACATGATTTTTGTTGTTACAGTTAGTTCTCATAATGCTGATTAATGCCGGTGTCTTTGCTTTTCTCAAAAGTTATTAAGTCACGTTAATACAAGGTGGTTGAATGCCATGATTGACTCTGTTGACAAATGTGGCTCCTGTTGTGCTATTTACTGAATAAGGAGCAACAGAGGAGAGGTAACAAACACAAGGGTCATTGAACGTTGAATCATAGTTAATGCATAATCTGATGTGTCTGCTTTAGACTAACACAAAAACAGTTCTGCAAGGTTAATGTAATTTGTTTTTGGGTAGGGAAATGGGTGGAACTTCAGCACGGCAGCTCATACTTTGGCTTCACTTACCTGCAAAAAAAAGGGGAGACACGTTTATCTTTATACACAACACCTGGTTCAGACAAATGAATAAAAAGACGCTGCTGTATATATCTGAATGGGACTGAATGGAACTGCAGAATCATGGGAGATGTATCTCACTCACTGAGCATTTACTGAAGAAGTCACATGATCCCCTTTATAAATACAAATAAACTACTACATTGTTTTTTCCTCCTAAACATATCCCCCCCCCCCCCCCCCCCCCCCCCCCCCCCCCCCCCCCCCGCCGCCTCTGCTCAGTCTCTGTAGGTGCCTCCTGGTATTTACAGAAGTGTCTAGATGGATATAAGTATGAAGATGACCCCAATGTCATATTGCTTTTTTGTGCAATTGATTTGAAGGTCAATATATGTGTCACCTCAGAGGACACACAAGTCTATCCTTTTACTCCTCATGTATGCAGACTGTATTTGAGCTTTATATTATTTTCCTGCTGAGATAATAAATTGTGCTGCCGTATTGATCACTCCCCTCCAGAGGTGATATGGATCTAATGTTGATCACAGTTTATTTTCATGAGTAACAGTGATGTGATTATTCGCTGTGGTCTCTCTGCAGGACTTAGTGGACTTTCTCTGCCCACGCCTTCACTCCCTTGTTCTTCAATCCTTTAATCTCTGCATAAACCTACTCTGACTTCATAGTCCTGAGTCATACTCTATCTCCTCTCCTCTCCTCTCCTCTCCTCTCCTCTACTTCTCCTCTCCTCTCCTCTCCTCTCCTCTCCTCTCCTCTCCTCTCCTCTCCTCTCCTCTCCTCTCCTCTCCTCTCCTCTCCTCTCCTCTCCTCTCCTCTCCTCTCCCTCTCCTCTCCTCTCCTCTCCTCTCCCTCTCCTCTCCTCTCCTCTCCTCTCCTCTCCTCTCCTGTGTTCTTCCTGTCAATCTTTCACAAACAGCAGGGTGCACTGTTCTTTCAATCAATATGCAATGCTGCCTGAGTCCATACCCTTGCTCCATGTGTTTACATGATTGTATATACACAAATGTATTTTTTAAACTATTTCTGAAACACTTTCTTTTCCTTCAGCTGCTGTTTATTTGTATCTTCATCATTACAAGTGTACTCAAATGTAAGTGCTGATGTTCTTTTGCCAAACTGGTAATCAAACAGAAGTACTAGCACCTGACCATAAGCTTGAAGATCAACTTTTTCGATTTCTAGATCAAGATGATGTTGGACACAACATGTAGACCTTATGTGCCTTTGTTTCCTTATTCTGTTAAAAAATGTTCACAGTTCAAAGACAGCAGGAGCGTTTTCTTTGTTAGCAGAATACTACAAAAGGTAAACAGAACAAGATCAGCAAACAGACCTATTGACATCTGTTTGACGTATTGCTTTGTTCAAGGTTTACCAAGGTTAACAAAAAAATCAACCTCAGCAACAAAATGTAAATAGTTTCCATTATGCCATTATGCATGCCCCCTCTTAATGTTATATTATTATTAGGGCTGTCAGAATTCTATAATTGATTTCAATTAAATTAGGTCTTAAATTAATGAAACCATATTTTTATCGCAATTAATCACGCCGTAGATATAGATTCTTCAGCGTCTCTCTGTAGTCACAGTGATGAAGAAGAACAAGACTGCTGCATCTTTGAATGTCTCATTTCACTTTAGTGAGTTTAAGATAATGTTGTAACCTTGGATCTACCAGAAAGACAGTCATAATTTCAAAATAAAAGCCTAACAGTTTTTATTTATAAATGTGTAATAATGGAATTCCAAACAAACATGCGATTAAAAATGTGATCCATTGCAATTAACTATTGAAATGTAGCAATTAATCGCAATTAAAAATTTGCATTGTTTGACAGCCCTAATTATTACACATCCGATTATTTCTTTTGCTGCAGGTGAAGTTTAAGCTACTACTGTTAACTGTTTCTTCTACTCCTTAGAGGTTGGATCTCTCACATCATTTAGTCGTTATGTTATGCATGATACTCTGCATTTAAACCTGAAGCAACTACAGTTGTCAATAAATGTAGTTAAGAATAGGAAAACATTTCCATATGAACTATAGCAAAAATAGCCCCTTAAATGTAGAATAGAATATACATACTTATGTTAATATATTTTTATTTAGGTTCTTAAATTATCTTATAGTTACATTTCTCTCTTAAGAAGCTTTTCTGATCCAAATGGAATCCAGGATTTGTTATCGTCACTCGTGTTTCCATGAGAATATAAGTAATTTCTACTGCTGTGGTTATATACTTGCTGTTGGCTGTACAACTATAAATAAAAACCATCCTGACCCATCAAATAAAAGCTTTCTGCCCACTGAGCAGTGTAATAGATGGGATTATCGAGCTTTGCCAATCACTGATTTGCACACACTAATTTCTGCTCCGGAGGGCTGTGAATCTGCAGTAAGTAGAGCATGTGACAACATATGGGAAAGATATGTCAATCAAGGCAGATTTCATAGCATGTATGGATGTTGTGCCAAAAAAAAATCCTTCAACATAAAAATGCCATCTGTTACCAGGCTGTAAACTGTTTCAAATCTTCAACCTGCTTTTTCTAGTAGACACTTTAGTGACACACATATGAGATCAGATGTCTTACAAACATCATCTGACTGCAATCTGCTGCTCTGGTTGAAAATAATTGGATTTTTTTAACTTTTTGGTGTGATGTCGTTTGTGGTTGTGAGTCTTTATGACGAAAGCAAAGCTGAAGTTGCTGCCACATGATCACTTTGGAGTAACAATGTGCCTCATCCTTCTCCCTCCTGCACCCTTTGCTTTGTGTGTTTGTATGTATGTGCGTAAGTGTCTTTTTTGGTGGTGACGATGTTGGCGGGGTGGGGACAAGCTGTGTGTCTTGGTGTGTGTAGGGCTTCTGGGTGAGGAGGAGACAGAAGGAGAAAGAGGGAGCTGTTCTGCAGCTTTATCCTTCCAGTGACTCAGCAATTTCACAGATGATTTTTTTTGTAAATAATCCCTTCTTCTCATTTCTGCTCCCTTCACTCGTTATCCCCTTTGCCCTTTTCACACTCCACCCCCATCCTCACTCTCTCCCTCCCTCCCTACCCCCCAATAATCATTTATGTCTCATTACTTAATTGCTTTTGTTGTATAAAAATAACATCTCATCACTGTAATGACTCTCAATTAGACAAAAGGGCAAATTTGAAAAGTCATCATCAAACATCCAGTGTCTTATGTTTGCTTCATTTCTAAGAAGACGATTGAATTGGGAAACATAATGTGTTGGAATTTAAAAAAAGGGAATAGGCATTATTTAAATTCAGATCTCCAGCTGAAACCCCATCACTGACATAACTCATCTGTTTAGTACAGAGAGAGAGAGGGAGAGAGAGAGAGAGAGAGAGAGAGAGAGAGAGAGAGAGAGAGAGACACGTCAGTTGCACTTTGCTGAGAGCAAAGCGAGAGACGCAGGGACAGAAATAGAGCATGCTGGGATATCTGAGGAGAGGGAAGAGGCCCTGGGTATTCTGCCATCCTAGATAACGCCAACTCTGCAGCATAGTGGGGCAGAGGACTAAATCTAACAGAGACAGTACAGAGCAGGAGCGTGCACTGGGTCATCGAGGGTGTGTGTGTGTGTGTGTGTGTGTGTGTGTGTGTGTGTGTGTGTGTGTGTGTGTGTTAGATGGTCTGATAGAAGAGAGACAGGAAATTGAGAGGAAATTAGCTTATGTCATACATTATGATGAGTCTATAAGAATAATGGAAACACTGGAGGTATCCCATAATTATGATTTGGCATGTGTGTAACTTATAAGCAGAAGATACTGATCATTTTCACAACTGGTCTAATATGTGTTCATTATCAGCACATTTTGGTGTCTATCTGACTGTATGCTGGTCTGATCAGCTTTTTTAAAGCTGTTTATTTTGTCATGATTCAGTCAAACATTTATTGTTCATTTTAACCATGATGCATCTATCTTTTTACAAGTTCAGTTTTCACCTATGCAGAGGCCCTTTTTGAGGGCATTTAAGTGTGCATATGTCACACCTGTCAACAAAAAACAACAACAAAAACTGTTTAATCTGAAAACTTCAGCCTTTCTAGCTGCTCTTAGTGGTGCCTATGATGCTAATATAACATGCTAACATACAAAAATGACCCCTAATTATTAATGTTGTCTGTACAAGAGCAGAGAGTCTGTACAATGTTCACTAGCATGTTAACAAGTTAATATGCATCTGTTTGTTCAAAGCCAAAGTTTTGGCCTTCCAGGAAGAAGTCATTGAATCATGGACATTTTTTCTTGTGGGGAGTGGGAATGTCTTTAAAAACGTTGAGTGCAACATATCCAGCATTTTGGATTAAAACATGAAATTACCACTTGTTTATGGGTTAAATCTAGCATCAAAACCATTGGGTTTGAAACGAGGGCAATGGCAAGGGAATGAGGCGAGGTATTGAGCAGAAATCCCAAGTTGACTCAAGTTGTACTTTTCACATAACCTAATGTTTCTTTTGACATTTAATTTAAATATTTAAGAGTCAAGCGTTTTTCTTTACCCAACAAAGTAGCCAAGTGGATCTGGTGCATAAAACTATATTTTTAGAGACACTAAAACAACTGGATATGACAGCTGGAATCAGAAATATAATGCAGAAACTTTTGGTAACAGTTGTGAATTGGCATCTCCAGAAAGTCTGTCTCACACACTCACCCAGCACCCTCAGGTTGAAAATGATATCTATTAAAATTTTAATGGAAAGCCAATAGGCTCCGTAAATCCAAGTCATCAAGACTTGTTTGACTTTTCCCAAATCTTAGACTTCAGTCTCATTACTCATGACTAATTTATATGTATTTCAGACTCATGAGGCATTTTTCAAACTAAGTCTAATAACAAATACTGGAGAAAATAGCCTAGATAAAAATGGATAAAATGCATTCATAAAATTCTAAATTCATGGAATATAAAAGAGGCTTTACAATAGGAATTAATGCATGGAAATGACAACAAAACATATAATTTATAAAAAGTTCAAAGTTTGTAATTGTTACTTGTCCTTGTGAATCTTCTTGGTAAGGTATTGTTTTAATTTCAAAGCAGGGGACATAAACCACTTAGAGTCCACCTTTAATGACCTTCAAATGTTAGTTTGCACATCGGGCCCACTCACGTTCCTTTAGCCAAACCCTTTGATGGACTGTCGAAGCTCCCACATCTATACCAGTGTGACACACTCTTGAAACAGACACAGTGAGGCTCCATGAAGTAAATAGAGATAAATATGCCACATCTTGGTGAGAAACAAACAGATACAGAGCCGGCTCATTAGACACTCAGCTGAGCACAGTGGATTTGGTACATTTTTGCAGCATCAGTTCGTCTGAGCAGGACTCACTGAGGGCTGTTTGTTCCCAGCTGAGAGAGAGTGAGAGGGTGCTGTAAGGACCCAGCGGTGCTCTGTGTGAAGGTGATGGATGCTTTGGGGTTTGTCTATTCTCCTGACAATAACATTATCACTGCTGTTCAGAAACAATCGTCTGTTTCAGATGCCTCAGCGTTCAGTCATCCATCTCTTCTAAGGCCACTTAAAAGGACTTCCACAGATTATGTTTCTGCACAGACAGCTGGATGCAACTTGTAAATTTAAGACCCCACAGCAGTGTGTTAGTGATTATGGTCACATCGCCAACACAATGACGGAGCAGAACAGACCAGCCCCTGGGCTAATGCTCGACAACAACCACCGACCCAAACTGCAGCCTGAATTAAAGAGCTTTGTTAAAGAATCACAGCAGCACTTCATCTTGTTTGTAGTGTTTCTCTGTATTCTGTTGTTTTCTCTCTAACTTCATCTAAGCTATAGTTTACACAAACAAAATTAATTTTCAACGGCTAAGAAACAGAAAAAAATGACCCTTGTGCAAAGCCAATGTTGTGTTGTGCTTTCCATTCTTCTAAGTGTCAAAATAAGGGTTGCTCCTTTCAGTGTGAATGTCTTTGACAGAACATTAACTACATTAGAAGTTTCACTTCAATTTTGACTCTGCATTAAAAATAATATTTTTTCCACCTAACACTTTCTCCTAAGAGATATTTGAAATGCGGACAGCACATGTGCCATGGTGGGCCTTCAAATAACCCCCAAATAAACATAAATCATTCAGTTTAAACAGAAATTTCCCAAGAAGTAAATCAATATGCAGTTAGTTATAGTTGAATTAGGGGGCTTAGTTCTGTCTTTGTAAACCCACACTCAGAATGGACCAATGCCATAATTAATGGAATATGCCATTTGTATTGGCTTTTATATATTTTTAAGTTATAATAATAATAATGCATTCGATTTTGATAGCGCTTTTCTAAGTACTCAAAGACGCTTGACAAAGAATAACAACAAAACAAAAATATGAAAACAATACAATGAAGAAATAATGTAAGAGAAGATGGATGAGAATAGTTTATTAGTGGTTTTAGGGGATGTTGAAGAGGTGAGTTTTTAGGGATTACTTGAAGGTGGAGTGTGAAGGGGAGTCTCTGATGTTTTTCCAGAGGGTTGGAGCGGCAATGAAGAAGGGGGGGGGACAGGAGGTTGGAATGAGCAGACCTGAGAGTGCGGGTGGGAGTGAGCGCAGACAGGTAGGGAGGAAGCCAGGTTATGGAGGGCTTTATAGGTGAGGATGAGGAGTTAGAAGTGGATACGCTGGGGGATGGGGAGCTAGTGGAAGTTATGAAGGACAGGGGTGATTTGGTCACGGGTGCGGTAGTGTGTTGGAAGACGAGCAGCGATGTTCTGGATATATTGTAGTTTCTTGAGGGTTTTGGACGGTGAACCATAGATGAGTCTGTTGCAGCAGTCTAGTCTGGAAGTGATGAATGCGTGGGTGAGGGTCTCAGCAGCTGAAAAGGAGAGGGTTGGGCAGTGGTGGGCGATGTTTCTCAGATGGAAAAAGACTGTTTTGATGATGTGTTTCATGTGTTGGTCGAAGGAGAAGGTTGGATCGGAGTGTGCAATTTTCTTATTAAACAATTTCTGTTTACAATTAGTTATTCTCAGTAAAATACATTGTCTATATCCGTGTTTGCCTATGAAAATTGCATGTTTAATTTAAATCACAGCTCTTAAAACTTCTCCAAAGCTGATTTTTTGCTTCTTTGATTCCTGAAATCCTGCATCAAGGGGAGAGAAAATGCAAAAAATGAGAAGTGGCATCTATTAATGGCTGTTAATCTTCCTCGTCACTGTTTCTACTGGCAGGTTGCTGAATTTCTTGGCACTTCACTGCCACCTGTAGATCAGAGGAATAACGTGACACAATTGGCAGGAATGTGTGTCACCAGCATCCTCCTGAAAGTGTATGAAACAGACCTACTCATAAGAACATGGCTCATAGATAGATATATAGATAGATAGATAGATAGATAGATAGATAGATAGATAGATAGATAGATAGATACATAGATAGATAGATAGATAGATAGATAGATAGATAGATAGATAGATAGATAGATAGATAGATAGATAGATAGATAGATAGATAGATAGATAGATAGATAGATAGATGGATGGATGGGTAGATAGATAGATAGATACATAGATAGATAGATAGATAGATAGATAGATACATAGATAGATAGATAGATAGATAGATAGATAGATAGATAGATAGATAGATAGATAGATAGATAGATAGATAGATAGATAGATAGATGGATGGATGGATGGATAGATAGATAGATAGATAGATAGATAGATAGATAGATGGATGGATGGATGGATGGATGGATGGATGGATGGATGGATAGATAGATAGATGGACGGACGGACGGACGGACAGACAGAGAGATGGATGGATGGATGGATGGACGGACGGACGGACGGACGGACGGACGGACGGGCGGACAGACAGACAGATAGACAGATAGATAGATAGATAGATAGATATATAGATACATAGATAGATAGATAGATAGATAGATACATAGATAGATAGATAGATATATAGATAGATAGATAGATACATACATACATAGATAGATAGATAGATAGATAGATAGATAGATAGATAGATAGATAGATAGATAGATACATATATAGATAGATAGATAGATAGATAGATAGATAGATAGATAGATAGATACATATATAGATAGATATATAGATATATAGATAGATAGATAGATAGATACATATATAGATAGATAGATAGATAGATAGATAGATAGATAGATAGATACTTTATTGATCCCGAGGGAAATTCAAAGCATCCAGTAGCAGGTTACAAAGACGTACATGACATGAAACATTTGTTACAAATTAACCACAAAACCGACGCCCCCCTCCCATACATATATATTAACCCGTAAAAAAATATTTAAGAATACCCTCAATGAATCAACATTTTTAGAAATGTTTAAAAAGTAATAAATAATAATAATAATAAAATTATCAAAAAACAGATATTAAATAACAGTCAGTGCAAACATTTAAGGTGCGATTTAAATAGTTGAGGTTATCATTAAAGTGTCCAACTAGAGGCTGACTCTTGGGACAGCTGTGCAGATGGGAAAATGGAAAAAGGAAGATTTAGTCCAAGACTCACTGTGTGCTTTCCCCCTGCCATAACCGTGAGGTGTTGTACAGACGTGTGGCCAGGGGGACAAAAGAGTTCTTGAGTCTGTCTGTGGAGCAGGATTGTGACAGCAGTCTGCCACTGAACACACTCCTCTGCCTGCTGAAGGTGCTGTGCAGAGGGTGGCGGGTGTTGTCCATGATGGAGAGCATTCTGTTCAGGGTCCTTCTCTCTGCCGCCGTCACCAGAGAGTCCAGCTCTGCGCCCACCACAGAGCCAGCCTTCTTCACCAGTCTGTCCAGCCGTGCTGCATCCCTCTTCTTGCTGCTTCCTCCCCAGCACACCACAGCATAGAAGAGGACGCTGGCCACCACTGGACTGGTAAAACATCTGCAGCAGCTTTTTACAGATGTTGAAGGACCCCAGCCTTCTCAGGAAGTACAGACGGCTCTGTCCCTTCCTGCAGATAGTGTCCATGTTTGATGACCAGTCCAGCCTGTCGTCCAACTGCAGCCCCAGGTACCCGTAGGTCTTGACCACCTCCACACCTCGGTCAGCTTGTCTCTCAGTAGGAGGGGGTGGATGGTATTAAAGCGATTGAGAAATCAAAGAACATGATTCTCATCACGCTGCTCCCTTTGTCCAGATGAGAGTAAGCCCTGTGTAGTAGATAGAGGATGGCATCGTCCACGCCTACCTTCGCCTGGTAAGCAAACTGCATTGGATCCTGGGCATGGTGGACCTGGGCTCTCTCGTGTTGTTGTTCTGCAGCTTCTTCTCCACCTTCCTTCTGTACTCCTCCTTTGCCTCTCTGAGCCGGACCTTGAGTTCCCCCTGCACGTGCTTCAGCTCTGCCTGGTCTCCTTCCTTGAATGCCCTCTTATTCCTGTTAAGGATGTCCTTGACATTACTGGTAATCCAGGGCTTGTTGTTAGGGAAGCAGCGCACGGTTTTTGTGGGGACTACAACATCCATACAGAGAAGTTCATGGAGTCAGTTGTGCAGTGTGTGACCCCCTTGATGTCCTCACCTTGCAGGGTGCTCCAGTCAGTCGAGTCAAAACAGTCTCTTAGTGTCTCCACTGCCTCAGGAGACCACTTTCTGAAGGTGCGTGTGGTTACTGGGTGTCTCTGAATCTGTGGCTTGTACTGTGGGTTAAGAAGGAGCAGGTTGTGATCAGACTTCCCCAGTGGTGGTAGAGGGATGGCAGTGTAAGCTTCTTTCACATTTGCATACAGGAGGTCTATTGTCCTGTTCTTGCTGGTAGGACAGCTTCCAAACTGGTGAAAGTCCGGTAGTGTTGAGTCCAATGTAACATGGTTAAAGTCCCCAGAGATGGCTATGAATGCTTCAGGGTGTTGTGTTTGTAATCTTGCGATGGCGGAGTGGATGAAGTCACAAGCGTTCTCAGCATGCGCTCGCGGAGGGATGTAAACACGAACAACAATGGCGTGGGAGAATAAACAGCGCAAGCCCCCCTCCTTTCCGTTTGCCACTGCGTTTAGTGTCTCGCTCTCACTGTTGTGAAGCCCGGTAGATCCACGTTAGCGTCGGGGGTCTTTTGTGTTAGCCCATTAAAGTGCACTCTCTAAATGTCCGGTCATTCCTCACAAGGGGAAAATGTTAAATGTTTATAATATGAATACACACCTAATGCACCCTGGTGACTTTCATGTGTTCTGCTATCTCTGATAAGTTCAAAAGCTCTGCAAAAAGAGGAACATTGGGTTTGGGAACACTTTTGTCTTTCTCAGTGTGTGTGTGTGTGTGCGTGTGTGTGTGTGTGTGTGTGTGTGTGTGTGTGTGTGTGTGTGTGTGTGTGTGTGTGTGCGTGCATGCGTGTGTGTTCCTGTGTGTGTGTGTGTGTGTGTGTGTGCACTCTGATGAATAGCGGCAGTGTCACTGGGAGCACAGTCCTTGACAGAGCAGAACAGATGAGATCATTCAGAAGCCAAAACATTGTCCTGGCTCTCATCACTTCAGTTGGCGGCCCAGAGCAAATATTATAGCAGGAAGTGGATGATGGAGGAAAATTATTGAACAGGCGCCTTCATTTCCTGTCGCAAAATTATCACAGCTGAAAGAGCCTAAAGACCCAGGGAGATTAGATGTTTTTCTAACAAAACAAAGCACTCTGAAGGTAATGTCTGCTCAGAATGTTATTTCTCATTTTCTTCATTAATCATCTCTTCTCCTCTCCACATTGCTAGAATATATCACTGCCATGCGCTCTCCCTTTTTTCACTTCACCTCTATATGTCACTCCTTTTCTTTTTACTAGGGGCTGCATGACGTTTCTGGGGCGTCTGTAATAGGAAGAGTTTAGCAGAGCAGATGTATGGAGTGCTCCCTATAGTCTTTTTTCATCCTTTAGAGAAGGAAAACTTAAACGCCTTTAAAGAGTTAAACTCAAGAGAAATGTATGCTACATTTTCATTTTACACTAAAAATAGTGTTAAGGGACTTTCTCAGGAAGCTAACATGTAAAAAGTTCATCATTTATACATAGCATTGCATGGAAAAGCTCCATACTGCATGCCGGCTGTGCCCTTGTTTCTGCTGTTGCCCTCCTCATCCTCCTCTTCCTCCTGTCCCCCAAGAGTCACTCTACTCTTATAATTTGTTGGTTAAAGCAGAACACAGATACAGTATTTTACAGAACAAGATTTATTGTTAACATTTGAATTCACATTTCGTTACTCATTAAATAAATAGTTTAAATGTAAGGTGCATAAACTTTAATTTTAACTTTAGTATCATTTTTAGATAGTCCAAGCTGTCATTGCTCAAGAGGCAGGGTACACCCAACAATTCACAGGACTAACATCCATCCATCAGTCCATCCATCCATCGGTTATCTGTTATCTTGTCTTGTATGGGGTGGCGAGGGGCTGGAGCTGATCTCAGCTGTCATGTGTCGAGAGACAGGGTGAACCAGGGACTGGTCACCTGCTAATCACAGGGCTGATATATAGAGACAAACAACCAATCACACTCACACCTACTGGAAATTCTGAGTCACCAATTAACCTTACTGACAAAGGAGAGAGAACATGACTCTACACAGTGGGCCCCTTGTTTGGGATTGGAATCAAGAACCTACCTGCTAGCACAGTAGTTTATAATGCAATATTTACGAGGAGAACAATCATAGTAAAACAGAAAGCAATAGATCATCTGCATATTTTTAATAGTTGGTCATATTATTTTTTAATTGGGTTGTTTGAAAAGAAGATTTAAGACATCATTGTAATGGTCGATATCTATGGAGTGAGACTGAGGGGGGCAATGGCTATTAAAAATTAATTATGTTTAAAGGGGCCATATGTAACTTATATACGTATATGTAAATACTGTGTTTGTAGCGATACTGCAGGCTATTAGGCAAACTGCACCAGTAACCTGTAGCTCGCTCTCCCTTGCGTGCTCGTCATACGTGCTCGTACGTACACAAACGAGCATCATCATCGGCCGCGAAACACTGGATATTTACCAGCATAATGTTTACAGAGGAGGTAAGTGGTCATACACATGTGAAAGTCTGTGAAGGAGTCTGTGTGTCTGTTTTCATTCTCCATCCTACAAACTACAGTCTCAGCAGGCACTGGCTGAGAGCAGGAGTGTGTGATGAGTTTGTACTGTTGATCTCTGTAAGTGGAGCGGAGTGAGGAGGACGTTGAGAACGTGCATAAAATGTCACTTCCTGGAGCTTTCGCGGAAAATACAACCCGGGGAAACTTTTTATACAGGCAACACAGACAGACAGTGAACATCTACTTTTTCACATCAGCTAACCGTTCACTTATTAATGGGCGATTAAAAACGATTTATGGTTGTAAAAACTTACATATAGCCCCTTTAATGACAGCCGGTTTTATACATTGAGAATTATGTTCAGCATAATAGGTGGAAAATAAATCTTGTTGCCGTATCATTTGGCTGTGTGCTTCCAATGAGTAACTGAATTGTAGTTCAGTTCTTTGTTTTACAGGCCAAATGTCCTTGAACTGCTGTGATCCATGAGAGAGAAAAAAAATAAATATATTTTTTCTTAATAAAAAATAAGGTAAAGAACGATATGAGATCAACCAAATAGAATTGAACCTTTTTTTCTTTTTGAATAAGATGGCAGAGATTATAGTAGAGCATGTGACCTGCCCTCCTGTCACTAACTGTGTATTTTCCTCTTGATCATTTCAGCTTGACGCACTTCTCACTTCCTCCTCTGCCAACTGACTGTCCAGCAACTGAGATGTGACTGAAGCTGCCTGCAGCTGTAAAATGATTTACTGTAACCCCCCCCCCCTCGTCTCTCTGTGTCTTGCTCACTGACTCATTCATGGAGCTCGGACCAAATGCTAATCCTGGCATTCAGATGTGAGCTGTGTTCTCTAGATGCTCCCCAGTGCAGAGAGACATGGCTGGAGCAGCTTGAGCAGAGGGCAGGAAGGTGAATGTTTGTGCCTGTGTGTCCTCTTTCCAAATACAAAGACACAGAAATTCTTTTGCGTGGACTCCCACAAGAACATATGCAAATGTTACACCAATATCAAACTGCACCGGTTATAGTTAAAAATGCAGGTCTTTACTGGAATGACCCCTGGGGAACACCACCATTTTAGCTTTAAAGACAGACCAAAAGCGAAAAATTTGCGGTTGTGGATCTGTGCGAGGAAAAACCGGAAAGAGATGGATGGGACAGGGGGAGGATACCAGAGAGAAGCTAAATAAGCAAATTGCCCTCTGGAGGTAAACAGCCAAGGGGGTAGTGCAGGAGATGCTGATATGATTAATTGAAGTAGGACAGCCAGGGACACAGCAGAGGACCGGCACTGCAGAGGAAAGCAGGTAGAGGACAATGAAACTATACACTCACACTACGTATAGCTTCACAACCTGCTGTAGTATCTGCCTGCAGCCACTATCAGTGCATTGCTTCCTCATTGAATTACAATGAAATGGTTAGTGTGTGTGTGTGTGTGTGTGTGTGTGTGTGTGTGTGTGTGTGTGTGTGTGTGTGTGTGTGTGTGTGTGTGTGTGTGTCAGTAAAGCTAAAGAGAGAGAGGACATTATGTCACGTCAAGGTAAAACTCTGAACGCGCACTGCGGATGGCCTCACCCACATTTGTACAAGCCGCATGGAGGCAACATCAACGACGTGTCTAAACCTCACCTTGCATGTAATTTTAATCTTTCTATCTCAGTGTGCCATGCATAATCACTGAGGATCCAGACAGCAGTGTGTGTGTGTGTGTGTGTGTGTGTGTGTGCAGAGGAAAGAAAATAGAGAGAATGGGTGGGTGCTGCTCCCAGGCTGCCAGAGGAGTGTGTCCTTGGACTGCCCTCATCTCTGACGTACACACCCACCCACCCTTTCACACACATGCACACACACACACACACATGCATGCACACCGCTGCCACTGGTTCATTTACTCTCTCTCTGAATCAGACAAACACAAATGTAGGGCTTTCATTTGCACACACGCTCTTTGGTACAGGAATGAATACACTTGCTGCTGTTCTCTGCTGTCTATACACACACACACACACACACACACAGATTTACACACGTGCAAAGCTCTTAGACTGGGCTCAGACATCTCATCAGGGATGCAGCAGAGCCCCTGTCTGCAGAGAGGGAGAGAGAGAGATCTCATCTATTGTGGGGTAGAACAAGGGTGGAGGGGTTGTTGGCTGATTTACAAGGTTAACGTGTGTGTTTGTGTTTTTGTTTGCAGCGACCGTTGTAACCCCAGGAGCTACAGTAAATGTTCTTACACACACACACACACACTGCAATGAATAAAAAGTCCACACACAGATATAAGTATGCCAATGCGCTCATCTTTTTATTGCACAACAATGTATCGTCTTTTTACGAACGCTTAAACGACATTGCCACTGACTGACAGACCAGCTTATTGAGAGAGACCAGGGTGTGGCTCTGTGTACTTGGCCAGCAGAGGTGGTGGACAAGACAGCCTTTTAGACGCAGGATCAAATCAGAACACACTGGCCCCCTTGCTGCCAGCTGTGCAACTCAGTCTGAAAGGACTGGACGGCAGTAATATCATCAGTATCCCCCGACCCCTTCCCTCTTGTGATCCTTTGAGATCGATTTGGAAATGCTGTGGCTTGGGCTCAGAGCTGATTTGTTCCTGGACTGTAGACATCAACTTAGACAGCGCTGGAGTTCTGAAATACTTTTAGTTAAGAGCAGAAGCGGAGCACAGCCTGAGATGGTTGCAGATTGGCCTCCAGAGAGAAGGAGAGAGGACACACGCTTTGTCAGATATATCTGTGCTGTTGACTACATGGTGCTGGTAAAGTGTGTCTGGATGGCCACACTGAGCTGCTCGTGCATGCTGTGGAATGCTACTAAAGTCGTTTCTAGGAGCATTACAGTGTTGGGTTTCTTTTTTCGAACGAGTGGATTTGTGACTGTGTAACACTTTCCAGCTTGTGCCGGCGTCTCTCTCAGCTGCATGTGGGTCTAAAACCCCCTAAATGGCGTCGTATTCTCAAGTGGGACCAACATTATAGAAGGAAAGGCACAGGAACACACGTACACACACACTAACACACACTAACAAACTCAAGCACACAATACACAGAGTCCTGAAGCAGAGAGAAGGCTTAGGTAAGCTAAGCAGGCTACAGTAGCTACGACACAAAGGTTAAACTGTAAGACTAAATAAAATCATTGTACAGTAGTTGGTTCTTGACAGTGTCTAGATCTGAAGGTCCCACTAAGAATCGTACACAGAACTCTGCTTAGAGAAGAAAAATACAAGCATGCACTCTGCTTGGAGCTGTCAAGGGAACTCAACTCTGGTTTGAGATCGTGACTGCTGAGGCTTGTTCAGCCTTGGAGAGATTTTTTTTTTTTTTTTTTAAATGGCAAACACCAAATTAGTGTGCAACCAGCGTCAGTGCTTAAAGACCTGTGCATCAAGACTATTTTTAGAAAGATTTTTCAGCATGTACAGTATATGTTGAGTGTTTTTTTGTTTTTATATTGTGCAGGCGTCTCCACCGTTTTGTTTGTCACTTTTGTTTCTGTGTAGCAAGCAGGTCATCTAAGCTAACGTCTAGACTGCCGATATCCACCAGAAGCCTGTCAGAGCTCACCCTCTAACTGTAGAAAATGTTTTTAATACAGCAGGTTGTGGACAAACACGACAATGTGCCCCACATCTCTGTTTATACCATATGTACAGAACATGAAAGTACAGAGTACAGCGCGCATGGTGTTGGAAGGCTCAAACCAACAAAAATGTGCAATTTTGTGTTTCCCAAATCAGGGAAAATTATATATACTGACATTGTCATTTTAATTCAGAAATACTAGTCATCATCTAATTTTTTTTTTTTTTTTTTACATATATTGCAAGTTGAAAATAAAAACACATATTTGCATTTTTACAGGCACATACATACCACAAAAATAGACTATGTGGAAACTAGATATACTAGGCACAAGGTATATACAGTCCATGTGCATGGGGCACATTGCAAAAACAAGAACCAAACTAAATATACTGATAAATCAAAGACACTTTTACAAACAAAAATAATACCCTGATTTGCTAACATATCAACACCAAGGCATCCAGTACCCTTTAATATCTGGTACAGAAAGAACGAGAGGTTTGAAACGTAGAAACTCTCAATAATTGTCAGTCAGTGTCAAACAAGTATGAGGGATTTCAATCCCACTTCACAGCAAGGTCCAGAAGAAGAACCATTAAACAATCACACTTTGAACCCCCTGTCATTGGGCGAACACAGCGCTGTGTCACACACACGTCGACAGCGGCTGGAAGCCAGAACACACTTGTGATACGGACACAAAACGGATATCTTACAGAAGTGTGTGTGATGTTAGCGCTGTATCAGGTTCATGGCGGAGGGTTTGAACAGAGTGGTACTGATCAAAGTCTGGGATGCAATCCTTTGAGTTGGAGTGAGTTACACTTTATCTTACTGGATGGATGCAATGAAATAGAGACGGTGCCTGATATTGCCTGAAACGTTCCGGTAGCTCTTAAACTCTCTGTCCATCTCGCTCTCACTGACTGTGGACTCATTCAAATAATATCAGCACAGTCCTGTTAGCAGCTTAATAGGGCAAACTCTGGTATTAGCACAAAGGAACAGGGAAGAGGACTAATTGATTGCACTGAAACAGTATCGAAGCACACAACAGCTATTGACTCAAATGGACTCGGTTCATTCACAATCGCATTGGCATTTTGGCATGTACCTTTCCCATAGGAAATAAAAAAACAATACAAAGTGATGCTGATGAAGCAGGTTGTAGAATTGTGACAAACAAAGAACAAGATTTAGTGCATGTGACTGATCAGGAAAAAAATGTAAGTGAAAATGTGGCAGCTCTACAGAAACAATGAACCAGGGTTTACAAGCCATATAATGAAGCCCTTGGATAAAAACAATCACCTATACCTTGTTTCGAAAAGATCTCTTTGATCAAAGCAAGTGTCAGCCAGTTTTGCTTAAACAATCTAAGATGCTCCTTTTTTTTTCAGCCAATCAAAATGCAAGGGGAGTCTTTCAGCATGGTTAAATCAACAGGTTGATTATGGGAGGATGGACAAGTGTACATAAATCAATGGCAAGCCACGCTGCAGCACTCAATACATCTCTCTGGAAAGGTAGCAAACCTGAGTGAAATGTCCATCGCATCGATTTTACAGTTTGGCTCTGGATTGATTTCTCAGAGCCAACAAAGTTGCACGCGGTGTTTATTCAACACATTGAATCAGCTGCCTATTTTCTACCCCGATTGGATTCACTTTTTGTCCTTACTTTTTAACCAGATAACAGCTCCAGGAGAAGTACTACAGCCGTATGAGCAGAATAGAGCATCGATTTTCATTTTGATTACAAGGTCGAAGTGCAACAGAAGGTGCTTAATTGAATGTCCTCAGTGCGCGCTTTAAAGTTCAAAGCGGTTACAACTTGATCTTGTTCACGCCGAGAATTAAAAAAAAATAATAGAAAAAAAGTATCCTCTCATGTGTAAGGGGTGGTGTAAGGAAAGGAGTGGGGTAGCATACAAGTAAAATACAGCAACTTTCAACCCAGAGAAGCATCATAGAACTTAAAAAGATTGCAGACACTCAGCAAGACATACAGCAACGCCCACAACCCCCTTGCATCATAAAAGCCTCTTTAAACCTCCATCCCTTTATTTACATGGCAGTTTAAACTGATTAGCTGTCTTCCTTCTCGTATGGCATACATTCAGCAAGAGAAGGCTTTAAGGTTCAGCAGGATCATTGATTTTGAACAAATAGAACCACAGCCTCAACCATATCTAAAAATTTGAACAATAGGATCGAAATGTTGAGACATTCATGGGGGGTTTGAGGTGATCTGAGCACACAGAGACTTTGATATGGAGCAAAGAGTTTTTAAAGTGAGGCATTTTTACCCCATGCCGCCCTTCCCCAAACCCCCACTCAGTTTACAATTTGAATGGGCTTTAAAGTGACATTTTTGAGGATCTGACTTGCTGAATTCAAAGCGTTGGTTCCTCCTGTGACTTTGAACCTGTTTGCTTCTGTTTTCTACGAAAATGACACAGCCTCTCATTCCCTCCAACATTTTTGGTTAAGGTAACAACATGGTCACTGGATTACAATACCTCAAGTGAAGCCACAATAGCTGCTGGATTCTTTAAGGTTTCACATTGAGAATAAAACAAAAGGAGAAAAAAAAACAAGTTCACTTTCCTGTACAGCATATGTATAGATATTTATATTCATATATATTTATATATAGGCGGGGTAGAGTATTGCAGAATCATATTGCGTGTGTTAATCAATAAACCTAGACAAAAAACAAGCAAGTATACAGTATGGGTTGTTCACAAATGTTTCCTTTCGATAAAGCTCAGATTATTTAACCACCTTTTGCCTTCAGAGTTACAATCAGAACACCGGCTGAACATCTGACCGCCTCCGAGGTGTTTCATGAAAAACAGGTCAGAGCAGACGTCAGCATGTCAAACCGATTACGCTTGACAAAGCAGTGCAGAGAGTGTGTGAGTCCATTCTCTGAAAATAGAACCAAAAGGTAACCAACAAACTCACGCACACAAACTTACGCCCACGTATACACAAACACACAAACCAAATATATGGCTTCTAACGTTGAATCAAGGCAGTTAAATAAATGGCATTTTCTTCTATGTTTCTTTTTTAGTTGATACAGACACAACCAGACTTTGTGTTCGAGCTCAACTTTGGTTTGGGTAGATACAATGAATATAATATCCCTCTGACTTTTTCATCAACTATTTACACATCGATGTAAGATCGACCAGCGGTCTAAAACACTATTTCACTACTATTTGAAACAATATGAAGAGCAATGTGTTCTTTTGCTACGACAGCTTATACAGAAAAGAAATGACACTCAAAAACACTTTGAACGCTTAAAATGTCATTGTCATTTGACCTCAAGTCCCTGATTTTCATTTTTTAAGTCCAGCTCCAGCTAGATTGCATTGCATGGATTCTACACAGTATGCAATAGTTACATTAATCGTACTCTTCTTCATATCTTTACAGTAAAGACAGCGATATACAGTAGGTGTTTGGAAGCAGAGTGTAAGGGGTGATACTAAGACTAAAGGTGCTGGCACAGTAGACTAGACCAGTTCCACCTTAAGTTATACTAGTTTAATTGTATAGACTCCTCCTAGCCAAAGTGTCTCAAGATTTGAGTTGCTCTTTTTCTTCTGCCGACTCAGCACACAGTGCATCCAGGTCCAAAGATGTGTGGCGCTGGCGGTAGCTGATTGGTCATTCAGCAGGCTGACAGATCAGCTGGACTGACCTAAAACAAACAGATTCTCCTACAAAAAAGGCCTCTTTCCTGAACTCTACCAGGGTCACAAGTTGGAAGACAGCCGGGATCTGGCAGAGTCTAGCTCTGGAAGGCTGACAATTGAATCTTTCTTGGGAACTCCAGAGTCTGGAGTTCCTGATCCAGCAGCTGCTGCTACTGCCCCCACCCTAGAGGGTTCACCGGGAGGGGGCGTGGAGGCAAAGGCAACCCTCTGCGGAGCTCCTGCCGATCTCCCAACCCCGGACGGCCCCGGCAGGCTGGCATGAGACGGCTGTGGGGGGCCAATGGAGTTGTTAGAGGTGCGGGTGGATGGTGGAGGGCTGGGAGCTGCAGAGGCAGCTTGTGGTGTTCCCTCCTGGGGGAGTGAAAGCTGGGATGCAGACAGCACCCGGGTATCCTGGCTCAGGCTGCCTGTATGAAGGGAGTGGGTGCTCTTGTGTGAGGCCGGCCTCTGCTGGGTCTGTGTGGGGCTGGGTGCATGGTGCTGTACAAGGGACAACTGGGAACCAGAGGGTCCTGCACTCGCCATGTACTGGAAAGTCCGTCCTGAAGCAGCGAGTGGGCTTTGGACGGGTGGGCTGGAGATCGCAGATCCAAACGCCCCCCCAAATGCCTGAGGGGGGTGAGACTGAAGAGGAGACATGGAGACAGGACTGGCCAAGTTCTGCATCACTTGGAACCTTCGAACCATTCGAGGAGACTGCAGTGTCCCTGGGCCCACAAGAGGACTCGCCATCTGAGGACAGAAGCTCATCGCCACTGCCTGCTGCAGAGTAGCGATAGCAGAGCCCGACTGCGGCTGGCCGGGAGGAGCAAAGATACCACCGATGGAGGGGGTCATAGACATGGCCCGCGGTCGCTGGAGGTCCACCAGCTTCACCATCTCACGGTCGTACTTGACGATCTCCTGGATCATCTCGTTTTCCTGGTTGTTAAACACCCCAGAGTTAAGATCATGCTGAACCTTGTGCATCAGGATGGAGTTCTTTTTTCCTGAAGATAGAGAGAAATGGAGCGATTATCACAGAGCCAAATGGAGAAGGACATTACAGAGAGGACAAACAGTAGAATTCATGAATGGTAACAAGCGAAATTGGAACAAGAGAACAATATGAGGTAGATAAAGCATGTGATGTCCTTCACACCAGGTACATCCTCCTGCAGAACAAGCCCTGAGGAAAATGGAAGTGTCACTCTGTCCTCTCATCTACTGTTACATACTGTAGTCCTGTGTCATTTCGAGGGAACACTGTAGCTCATTTTACTGCAGATTTCAACACTTGTGTTCTGGAAACATTAGTGAAGAGGGGAATTAGTTCTATTTCTGTACATGAGGTTAATTTCAGAGTGCATTTAATTTTTTTTTTTTTACAGTTTTTTCTTTTTTTTGTCTTTGTTAGGTTTGTTAGACTTCATACATGTACTAATATCGGGTTATGATCACATGATGTCATGCTTGTTCCATCTAAATGATGATTTAGTTATGAATGTATAGTTTGTTTTGATAAGTTAGGGATTTTTACCAATGCGGTCCAGACGGTCAATAGCAACAGTCTCGAAGGCTCGTCTCATCATGGGATACTCTTCCAGCACCTCGTTGAAGTTGTCAACAGATAGTGAGTAGAGCCTACAGTAAGTCTCTGCTCGCACGCTGGCTGTTCGCCGACCTCTCGTCAATAAACAGATCTCTGAAAGAAGGAGGAAAGAGTGTCACATCTTAAAATGAAGAAGTTCTATATAGCATCAGCAGAATGCAACAAATGTAAGCTGCCAACTGTATCACACCTCCAAAATAAGAGCCATCAGAAAGTTTCATTGCAAGGGTTCCCTTAGTGATGACGCTGCAGACCCCATGCTGAATGAAGTACATTTTCTTCCCGATGGTTCCCTCTCTTATGATGTAATCATGCGGCTGGAAAACCTCAAAACGCAGCTTGGTCAACATGGCGGTGACAAAGTTGGGCTCTGCATTGGCGAACAGCGGCATGGAGGCGACGAGCTTACGACAGTTGAAGTTAACAATTTCCTAAGAAAAGACAGTGTTAGTGTTGAATCTGTCAAATTTGCATATGAATTACTACACCACCAGAAAGTGTCTACTTTAAGCATATGTGAAGAACAAACAACAAATTAACACATTTGTCATTCTTTTAATAATACTGTATGTCCCTACAATAAAAATGATACAAATTGACACATTTATGATGACATTGTGTGCGTCTTACCTCTCTGAGAGGCTCGCTGAGTTCTCCTAGAATGCTCTCCTCATCAAACATCTTGCCCTGGTATCTGTGCTCATAATAGTCATGGATCTTCTGTCGGAAGTCAGCAGGTAGCTTGTGGAAGGACATATACTGCTCCACTTGTTTGTACTAAGACAGAATGGGACAAACAGAGATAATGTTAATGCAAAGCATATGATAATAAAACATCCTTATTTCCAACTCTATGGCTGTTTAATTGTAGTGTCCTGCTCAAAGGGTGAGTCTTGTGATAGTCTACGTTTTTCATATTGTCTGAAGAAAAAAAAAAAAGGGCAAAACTAACTTATTTTTGACTCTTTAGTCTTAGCCGGATGTAGATTATTCATCTGGAACATTGAGCTCCATTGTTGTCAAAATACTATCAAAGCACAATAAGTGAGCCTAACTGTAACACGTAACATGCTCTATCATTACAACAGATATCATTTATTCAAAGTTAATCCAATGTACAAGGTCCTGCAGCTCTGACACAACCAAATGTGTATTTCTGCAAAGTTGAAAATAACCCCACAGTTAAACACATTGCACTCCTGTTAGAGTAAGATTTGTGTTTACAATATATTACAGTGTCCAGATGATTCATGAAACTATCAGGTCTTTTAAAGTATAAACCTAAATATTTATGACAGGTTTGTAAAGACTGAAACAACTAATGGGATTGATATTTTGATCTACGGTAAATAAGTATTGCAGATCAGACTGCTTGTTTTTGACTTTCATGGACTATTTTTGACAGAGACAAAGATATACAATAGTTCAAGTTGTATCCATTAAATACACAAACCAAAAACTTGGAACAAAAACAGCTTTGGAAACAAGACAAAGTCAACCACAGACCTTGAAAATACCTCTAGACGATACATTTGAATAAAAGTTTAAAGGCATAAGGGATCAGGTCATGTGTGTTCATGCATATCTTTACACACCTTTGTCTATACAACCTAGCCTTTTACCTGTCACCACTTAAAAAGCACAGGAAAACACATTATTTTTTCTAACATTCAGCAAGTTGTCACAGAGTTGAGGTTTTACCTACAGTCAGAAGTCAGTCTAATTCGGCAGCAAATCCCAACTTTATGAAGGTCATGATGTTCAGTTAATAAGAAAACTGTTTACAGGATGCTGATGCAAAGCTGTAGTTGATGGTGCTGTTGAACTCTATAGCATCCAATGAGATTTATGAAACATGTATACTCTGGTAGAAAACAATACAATAAAAACTTCTTATTAAAACCTAATGTGATTCAATAGCACCACAAACTGAAAGTTCAAAAATCAAGGTCATCAATAAAATACGCAGTGACCATTTGACGATGAATCAACAGTGTTTCACCCGATTTTCTTCCAGTGACTCAACAAACACAAAAAGAAGCCCCAGCACACGCCCTTCAGCTGTCAACTGAAATTATCACACTAACCGCGGGATCAATGTCGCCTAGCAGTTAATCAATGCCTGATCAATGGAACGTAAAGGTTCAACACGGCAACAACACAAACAATCAACTTCTATTGTTGAGATATGATAATCACAATCCATGCAGAGTAAGCACTGAGGAACAGACATAGCCTGGCTGCAGAAAGAGGGGCGGGATAGATGATAGGTAAACAGAACAGACAGGAAAATGTCAAGAAAAGATTTGTTTGTACTTTGCTGTCAGACTGTGTGTTCTTCGACCCAGCTTAAATGAAAAGCTATACAGAATGCACAGCTCAAGCCTGCATCTATGAAGTGGTCTGAAACAGATCTGAGAGGCAGAGTGACAGCTCAGCAGGCCGACACATACCGTACTATGGACTGTCTTCACAGAGCAAGAGGGTCATCGTCCATCTCCATCCCAAAAAACTCTTCTGAATGTCACATAAACTATCAGCTGTTATTATGGGACACCTTCTGACTCTGTGTACAGCAGGTCTGCTTTGAAGTAGCGCGACCAGCCCGCAGCTGGAGCATCCGAGGCCACTTCTGTGTCCTGTCAGGGGCCCGGAGCAAAACAATGAGGCCCACCTGCTCGTGTGGTGTTACAAGCTCTGGGTACACAAAAGCAACCAGATAAATGTCTCGATTGGAAATTGTTTTCTGAAACAGACAGAACAGCTCCCTGTTTGCTAAAGAGGGATATATTTGGCAAACAATGGAACTACTGCACACTATGAACATTTGTTTACACCGGGAGAGTCCTGTAGTACAAGGTAATGAAATCCAGCCATACAATGATTCACATTTCAAGCTGTAAACAAAGCATCTTATATACCACACTTATTCCCACCTTCAGCGTCTGCAAGGTACGCACCAGGCTTTTAACTAAGTTTAATAAAAACCTCTCTGCAGAAATAGTAGATTCTCAGGGAAGGGTCATGGAAGAAAGACAAAGTCTGCCTGCGGTCGGTGGTAAGGGCAAATGGGTGAGATAAACATCACAGGAAAACCTTCCTGGAGATCTCTTTCGGGGATCTCTAATTTGGTTATTATTTAAACCACCATGATACTTACACTATAACTGTTACTATATCTGTGCCTAAACCAACGGCAATAGACATTAAACATATTTCAAGATTGGAGGAGAACAAGCATTACCCGTCTGTATACAACAGAAAACTTGATTTACAACATGACATAAGAACATGTTGACAAACCCTTTTATAAAGTGATTACAGTTGATGTGATTCTCTCAAATTTGTTTTGGCCAAAGTAACGAGTGAATATAAACTTCACAAATCTTCATCATTCTTATTTGGGTGGATATCTTGTCCTATCCATTCCTGGCTGGACTCTGTGACCCGCAGACATCAGCAGACAGTTGGCATCTTCCCCTGCATTTCTCTGCCAGGTTTGCACTTCAACTATTTACAGTTCTTGTTTATTTTAGGCAAAGCAATGCCTTGTGTTCAGCAAATGTGTACATTCTCAGCTGGATCCTGGTGCAATTTCCTAAAATGATGGATAGGCTTTAAGTCCAATATTGTCACCAAATATGGATGGAAGACCCTGACCCTATGACCCAAATAAGACTGGTCTTGTCCAAATCAAATTCACAATGCAAAACACCTTAAGGTTTCTGCAGCCAATTCTTTTTTAGGATTATGCAAATTAGTTACCATGATTTGAATGAAAAACTGACTATTAAACATCTCCATACATGTTATGATAGTGTTAGCATTTTGTGTATACTGATGACAGCATCTAGCTCACAGTAGCCCAAAACCCTGTACCAGCATCAGGGGTGAAGGAAGAAGGAAAAAAGGAAAGTCACTCCCTGATTATGTGTTGATTTAATGCTACTATGCAAGAGTCACAAAACATACTGTTTCTGTAGAATGGATGATTGTATGCAGCGATCTCACTTTGCTACACAAAGTGTTGACACACAGTCAAGAAAAAGAAATGTGTGCTTCAGACTGATGCCATCACCCAGACTTATCCCTTCTGCCATATAACATAAACATAAATAAACAAAACATTATTTTCAGAAATCCATGTAAGGAAAAGTCTCCCTCTCAGAGGCAGCTGTTCGGCTCCTCTGATGGAATTACACAACAACACAGTCTCACCTGCATGAGTGACTCTGCTTCCTGACATCTGCAGATGGAGAGTGGCCTGCAGAAATGACCCTGTGTCACAGCGCTTTACCCAACGTGTCAGAGCTAACACTGCAGCTGGCGTGCAGCTCTTACAATAAAATTGCTGATTGTGGACAAAGCGGAGGTGTGAGGTTAGTCTGGCAGCAGGGGGAAAACCTCACACTCGCCGTAAAGAGGCGGCAACAAAGAACATGACGTGAAACTCATGCCGCGCAGAGGATTGTGACTCAGCTGAGTGTGAATGAATGAGGCAGCAAAAGCCTATCTGATTGGACTTAGATGGTGGCATTTAATGACTTGACTTTGAGGGCCATGTCACAGTGTGCGGCATCGATCATCAACAGGCGGACCTGAAATCTCTCCAGTGTCACAGAGGAGAGGAAGCAAGCGTCAGAGCATCCAAAGGAGAATGACAAACAAAACTAAATGATGAAAGTGAAAATTACATTTTCATCCATTTTCTGTGTGACTGTTGTGACTTTATGTGGCAATGCGATGCTCCACTGACATTTTGTGATATAAACTGCTGTGTTTTACAGTTTGGACTCTTTTGTCCAAATGCACAAAGCAGCCATTTACGTCTGATGTTAAGGTCATGTGCTGTTATTGTTGTACTGCAGTGTTTAAGATTCTTAGTCGTAATAATCTGTAGTAATTATTACTTACTTTTGTTGTAAGATTTATCTGACTTAACATGTCGCCTGTTCTCAGTTGGTCATCACCTCCTACGAACTACGAACAGTAAATCTAGGGGGAAATCGACCAATATGATCTATCATGTTTAAAAAAAATTACTCTTTCAGCTACGAACAAACAACAGTTAACATAAAAGACCTTAGCCAAATGGTTATATATTATTTGTTGTTGAAATAAGACAAGAGCAGTTCGATCATTACCATTTTCATTTACTCACAGCACAGTACAACATCATGTGAGCTATCCACCTCGGGTGTGACGGAGGGAAATGGCAGCTGTGTGAATATGGTGAATGGAGAGCTTTGTCTTGATCATTTATTTGCATTTAGTAAAGCCTGTCAATTTCTGACCCAAAATAGCACTAATCTATTTATCACCCCCCCTGTCAATTTCCCTCCTTGTCTCCTCTCCTCTCCTCTCCTCTCCTCTCCTCTCCTCTCCTCTCCTCTCCCCTCTCCTCTCCTCATTTGAAATACTAATTCAGGTTCATCCCAAATGTCCATGTGAATGTGTAATTAATTCACTCCATTTGCTGCACAATAGCCTTTTAATATTATGAAGCATATTCACCAAAGAGAGAGAGATCAGATAGTGGTAAGTTTGAGCTTGTCTGTCTTCATTGGCAGATGTGTATTTAGGGAGGAACAACACACTGTGGTACAAAGTCTCATTAAATGAAACAAGGCTTCTGAGGCAACACTGAAAATCTTTTATTTCAGTCAAAGGGACTGACGACCAAAGAGGACCAGCTGATAAGAGCTTGTTCATCAGACACGTTTTCTACAACAGTAGTGGATATCATTTGGCTCAAAGCAGGACACACTGTTTTTGTTGTAGACGTTGGCACGGGAATCTCTTTGGCCACTATCTCTTCAAAGTCAGCCTGGTTCTGGATAATTGGAGCGATCAGTGACAACAGACAGACTACTGTTGCTGATGGTGGCATAAAGATGAAGAGAGAGGAGGGGGTCGGGTAGAAAACAATACTATTTCCTGTCCTGTGTAACGTCTCGTCAGAGAGCTCAGACTGCTGTCTGCTCTCCATCTCAGTCTTGCTGACTGAGATATTTTTCCAGGACTACAAGAGAGAAGAGCTGATTCGATGTTAAACCTCCTGTGAGGCCCCTAAGAGCTGATTATTTATTCAAAACGTGCGTCTGTGTAGACCTTCAGTATATGATCCGTTCACTGTCTGTCTCATGTCTGAAATGCAGTCTGTGATCTAAAGGAAAGCATGAGTATAAAACCCAAACATTAATTTGTAAATTGCTATAATTCTCTTAATCCACAGGTCTCAAGAAGCAAATAAGTAGTTCTGCAAAGATTTGATTCTTAAAAAAAAAAAAAAAAAAAGAAGCAATTTTGTGAATCAAAGAGTTCAGCAGGCCGGTATTTTAAATACTTACACACAAAGTGCACACAAAATCTAATTTGTGTGTTAGGGGCTTTTTATGAAAGGCTTATTGACATGACACAGGTAAACATTAAATTAAACATTAAAATAATGATGGCTCACATCTGTTACGCTGCTCCAATTTCACTTCCCTGGTGCTGGGCATTCTGCCCTTAATATTATTATTAACAGCTGTGCCTCTACTGCTCTGATAAATCAAAGTGTCAGGAAGTGATGTCACATACTGATTAACAGCTGCTGAATGCTAAGTTTGAGAAAGGCAAACTCTGAACTAAACATAGTCATCATGTTGATGAAATAAGACAAGTCATCAGTTGAATGATGTGATAATACACTAAACCGCTGCAGTCACATAGACATTGTTTTTGTAACAAAGTAGCAGTTAGTATAGGAAATTGTAGTGTAGTCCAAAAATGTTTTACAGTCAATTACTGCTTAAACTATTCTTGCACTCACTTCATCCAGACAGCATAACGTCTTCTCTGCAGCTTGAAACATTTTACAATGCAGATTTCATACAATACTATACACCAACAATATTTCTTCTCCCTGCTTTCACCACAGCTTGACATTTGAGTGTCCTAAATCTTTGGTGTCAAAGGTCAATCAGATTCGACATTTTAACCAATAGCTAAAGTGGTTTGCCCCTCACCGATGAGGTGACACTAAGATCCCAAAGGAATTGTGAGTTTTAATTTTGTATGAATTCAAGTCTGCAATAGATGTCAATCAAGCCCACAAAGTCCATATGCACCATTCAAATTGTCTAATTAGACCATAAAACAGTCACATCAGACTCATCGGACAGTAAAGATGTTTTTAACTCAGTGAAAATAAGTGTTGACAGATTCATTTTTTTTACTAGTCTGCAAAAACACCAATCCTGACTTTTGAATAACAATGAACAAAACTTAGATGATTAAAAGAGAGATTATGAAGAAAACGTCACGAATATAGAATACTACAGAAGGAGCAATGGGGCTAACCAACGTGGGCTATAATGTGAACACTAAGGATGGATTTTTGGTTCTTCATTATTCTGCTAGAGATGCATAAATGCAGAAAAAGACATTTAAATGCTGCAAATTTTTACATAAAACATGGTAATGTCAGAATACTGAGGGACCAAAAAACCACGTCACTTATGGCCAACCATGCATATCTGCATATATCAACGAACATGAATTTTGATGTGCAAATTTCCTTAGCTCAACACACCACAGACAGCTATAAAGGCGGAACATTAAAGGTGGCACAAGTGGGACTGCCTCCATGCATGTATGTAGGTCTGTCTGCCCCTCTGCTGTGTGTCACTGTGCACCATGTATAAATAACTCAGAGGTCCCTGCACAAAAGCCACCAAGTGGAAATCTGCCTAAATTTAACCAGCGTGGATTGTGAGTTTGACATTACTGCTGATCCGAAATGGAAACTCCGCACAATGCTTGCTGCAGCCTCAGTAGGGCTGCACCAGACTGCCAGCAGACGTGTTGTGCTAACACTCTCCCAATGAGAAAAACGTCACTCTCAGTCCTATCTGGAGGCGTGGCGAATTCAGCCGGCAGCATCAGCCACACTGGCATAGCTGCTACTTCTCTGCTCTATGCGTTTTTCTTTTTTTTTATAAACACGTCTTTAGTTGAATTACTAATCCTCACAGAGCAGCCGGAAAAAAAGAGAAGAAAATATGACAACTGGTCAGAAGAAGGGTTTTGGGGAAGTGCAATTTCTTCCCTTCAGCAGAAAAAAAATATTTATATATTCTGTGGTGAGGCTGGGTTAGAACAAATATTTAAATATGAGTTAATACACACAGACCAGACAATTTGTGGAACAAAATTCTGACATTAAAAACCTGCATGTTTCCTACTTCTCAGTTTATCCTCAGACTGAACAAAACAGGCTGTTTGAGGATTATACACGTTTGTGTGACTCATCTCTGCTCCTAAATACATGAGACTTACGTTTTTGTCAGTGTTCAGACTGCTTATGGTGCAAATTTAACACTTAGGTGACTTTTTGTTCACTGTCAGACAGGAAAAGGGATGGGTTGCTTGTTCTCTTGACCCCTAATGTGGAAGAAACATGTAGGAAGGAACCAGATGGATTTCCCCCCTAGCCTTTTAACTTCATCCAGGACACACAGAAAAGACAGCAGCACCAGTAATCACTTAACTTGCTGAATCGCTGTCTTCTAAACCCTTTATTGGATATAATTTATACCCAAGGGTCCAGACTCATGGCTGATATACCCCTACAGGAAGTTTCACACAATACTAGATGGACAAAAAGACACCATGAACACTCTAAACGACTGCAATCCATATCTTGCAGTGCACCAGAAAGACTTGTCGACAACAAGGCCGTTTCCGTCACCCACAGGTTTCCCCTCCCCCTCTCTGTGCTCCCTATAGCAGATAGTTAGCAGTAGCAGTGTACCTTTCAAGGACACCAGCACCAGAGAGGAGAGAGAGAGATGGAAAATAGATGAGAAATGTATACTGAAGGATGAGGGGAGAGAGGAAAATTAAGCTAACTTAATTAGCTGCATTTGTGAAGGGACCATGTACAATATTGAATATAAATGTTGCCATTTGATGCTTTGTACCAGAGAAAGCGCAAAGCTTATTTGCATCTGCAGGTCAGGTTGAGATATTAAGGAGGTGGAGGGGAAGACAAGAGGGGATGAGAAAATGTGAAGAGGGCAGTAAAAGATGCATAAGAGATGATACAGAGTGCAGATAGAGTGAGAACCGGTGAGCGAGTGATCAAATAGAGAGAAGGAGAGAGAGAGAAAGGCAGCCATGGTTGCTTACGTCACCTTCAGGATGACATTGGCAGGACACACAGGTCTGCTGCCTCATCAATTCTACTGCTGCCCAAGGGGACATCATATCACACACACACACACACACACACACACAGTCTCTCTCTCTCTCTCTCTCTCTCTCTCTCTCTCTCTCTCCCTCTCTCCCTCTCTCTCTCTCTCTCTCTCTCTCAACCCCATCACACACACACACAAGCATACGCCCAGCCCTTGGCAACGTGGCTCTACCTGGCCAAACACACCCGCACTCTCTGATTGGATGCTGAAAGCCAGCAACACTCCCCCTGCTCCCCATCGAGTGAGACTCTGCTTGGAAACAGACAGGCTGCGCTGTTACCACCTCAGGCCACTGCTGCAGCACGTCTCAGCACCGCTCTGATCCACATCATGTTTTAAAAGATGTCAGACAGGCAGAACAAAACGAGCTATCCGCCTTTAATGACAAAAAAGGCATGAGGGGTTAAACAGGATAATGTGTGATTAAGGTTAAAATGCGGAGGAGAGTGTTTGGGTGTGATCTGATGCGGCACTGCAGGAGAATACACAAAGTTACACACAAAAAAAAACACAGTTTCTAAAAATTCACATTCATTGTATCAAAACCCTGCGCTCTCAATACATGAAAAGATGACGCGGGAGACTCGAATTTCCATATATCAGCAGCAAATATTCAGTGATGCAAAATCCACTGCAGCCAATGATTAACAACAAGAGAGAAAGATGTGATCAAGATGTGATTGTTTAAAAAAAAAAAAAAAACAATCTCAACCACCAATGAACCTCTTCAACAAAACTGACTCAACCCTGGTTCAGTAGGGAGAAAACTTACAGCCACACATTATTAATCAATATTTACATTCTGACACCCATAAGGTCATATGGGGTTGTAACTTCATACTATGACATTTTTAAGAGTGATTCATTCACCCACATTTTTAGGCTGCTGCAAGTAAACTTTAAACAATATCTCTCCAGGGCGGTAGAGACCGATTCTGATGCTGTTTGGAGCATGTCATCCCCCACTCTCTCTCCCAATGTTTCCTGTCTCAGGCAAATTAATATCTCTCCTTCATCAAGCTTTTATAATATGAAATACAATCAATGAACATACTACTCACCGAAACAGCTCAAAAACTATCTGGCTCATGTTTATGGGTGCATTTACTCACAACACGTTCTGTTTAACAACAAACAGGTTAAACTACCAGCTAATAATATATATGAATGGAATATTGAACGATGTAATGTTTAAAGTGGAATATCCACTTAATAAGATCAGTGTTGACACCAACTAATCCTAAAACCAATAAAACTATATGACAAATTGTAGGAGATACCAAAGATCTAAAGATGCCTTTCATGTTAGAGTTTAATGAAGCCACTCTCTATAATCTTAACATGAAGCAATGAAGAAGTTACTGGCGAGTCTAGAACATAACTTCCCCTTCATTTTAAATGAATCCTTTATACATTTCAGTTTTGGAACAGTTCAAACAAATGAGAGAATACGTGTTCAATAGAGAGTTTGTAAGCTGTTGATTTTAGGAGGTTTGTGAGCGCATAAGACAAAATGAATCTTATGTTTCCCCTGTGTTATTAAACCCTATAATGCCATGGGTATTATATTTGATACAAACATTTCTGAGACCTATTGCATCACCATAGGGTAAAAATTTAGCTCAAAACCCTTTTGTATACAATTATTTTTTTACATTTTGTTAAAGGGCCAAATTAAGGATTCAAATTCAAAACATTAGAATTTTCTGTCCATTATTTATCGGGTCAGGCGTTATAGGGTTCAGTTAAATTAAGTAATCCTTCTACAGGTAGTAGTTTTATATTAACTAAAAAGCATAAGAGAGATGCTCGTTTTCTCTAAATGTGGGCAAGAAAACACTGAGTATTTTCAAAAATGTCGAACTTCTACTTGGAAAATACATTATTAAAATTGATATCAATGTGTTAACAGCAAACAGAAAAGTGTTGAGAAGATGGCACAAAGTAGACTTAATGACGTTCTTTACCTTCTCCTGATACTGGCGTCTGGAGGAGTCCAGGGATTGTATAAGAGCTGTTGCATGACCAATGAAAACCGCATAGCATGTAGCTCCTACAATCATACTGAGCATGGTGAGCCAGATATCTGATAGACTCTCCGGGGCCTGTCGACCATAACCGATGCACAGCATGTGACTCATGGCTTTGAATACAGCAAAGGAGTACAGCTCTGACCAGGTATCATTCTGTGGAGAGAGGAGAAAAAAAGAGACAAATAAAACGTCAAAGGACACCAGTGTTACATCAAAAAGGCATGTTTTGAGGCACAGAGGAGGGGACTAAAAGGAAATCTTCGGGGATGGCGAGGTCATGGAATAGCACTTACACAAATGAGAGCTCGAGGGAGAGAGCTGCATTAAAAGAAAGAGGTAGGATGAGGAACGACATCAGGGGAATCCTTCGAGGCCTAATCAGTAAAGTGAAGACAGTTTGGAAATTATTTCCTTTGAGAGAAATGATAATGAGAGGTCATTAGATATGCCCTTACAGAGCTGTGTGAGTAGGAATCTACTACAGGAACATAGTGACAGCCAGGCAGCGGTCACCAGGCTGCTTGTGTTCACATTCATAAATGAACAAATCTAAGGCTTAACTTACAAAAACATCAAGAGGTATTAGGCATGTTTCTGGGTATCTATAATAACATATTGTTCAGAGTGCATACTATTTACCTTTAAATATGTGTTTTTACAATGATATTGTATGTTTAAACCTTTCATCAGAAGAGAGGGAGTGTGGCTGGGCAATCCACAGAAGATTGATTGATCTGATACTTTGGTCTGCAGAGCTTTCTTTGTTTCCCTTTTCTCTTTCATTAGCACTGAGTTGTGACCGCCATGACCCCAGCATGAACACACTGCTGTTGCCAATTAATTCAAGATAAAAAAAAAGAACATGGGACTGAAGCCATTTTCTTGTTGGATTAAAACGACTCCCTCAGACAAGCTATCCTGGGTAATGAAATTGTATTTATTAAATCACATCATCTGTGAAGTTAAAAACAGCAACCCTGAAAACATCTTAAAAGCACAAAAAAACGACATTTTCTGTCACGATACTGACTAGAACACAGTCCTTTCTAAAAGTGTGCGAGAGTACATAGAGGTTACAGTATGCACTCATGCAACAAGTAACTATATCCTCTTTTAAAACCTATAAAAGTGCATTAGCAGTCTATTAGCGCATCTGCTAACATTATACAGTACACTTCCCCCTCCCTGTTTTTTTCTGATCTATGCATTAATTATTATCCCATCACCATCCTGTTAAAACAGTGTTGTCTAAAGTGTCAAATTGTCATACGCCAAGAAAAAAAATGTTTTCAGCTTTGCAAATTCAAACTGTTTTAAATACGTTTATTTAGATGAAAAGGTTTACCAAAAGGGAACATTGGATCCTTCAGTAAAATTCACTATATTCAGGTACATGGTTTTCACATGAGCTAAGACTGTGAAAGTGAAAAGAAGGAATGCATGTTGTGAAGGTATTGTTTATTATTATTATTATGCAGGTATTAGCTGATAAAGTGAGGAATCAAATAGTTGAATGATGAAACACAATACATTTTTTGATATTTAAACCGTACATATGGTACAGATTGAATTATTTTTGCTTCTCAAAGGTAAACCTCTGATGCTTTGTTTTTTTAACAGTGTGAATTGTTAATTTTTATGTTTTTTTTAAGTGTTAAAAGACCTTGTATCTATTTTGACAAAAAAAAAATGTACAAATCCATAATAGAGTGCTAAATATAGACTGATGAATAGTTAAATGACTCATTAGTTGCCTTAACAAGTAAACACATGTAATGACATGCAATTCAGCAGGTGTTTTCTGTAGATGAAACTGTTACGGACATGAAAGGGCCACACAGTGATAGAAGGGCTCCTCCGTCATGAGCAGACTCCAAAAATAAATACAGCTCCACCAAGTGGGCTGAGGCTAAATGGTGTATGTGCAAACAGAAAGAGAAACAGTGGAGTGAAACAGATTGAATAATAGATGAACGATGAGCACTTCAATTCTGAAATAGCACAGGCAGGAGAGAGGGAGAGAGAGACTCCAGTACCCTCATAAGTCTCAACAGCCCTCCCCAAAGATTTCAGTTTGGCAACTATCCGAAGCTTCGTTGGTAATCACTGTCTACATTAGTCTGGGTGAAGTTGGCTGATAGCGCAGGGGAGCTTTAAATTTATCCTCCAGTGTCCTAAAACGCCTCTTTGTTAGTGTTGCTGCGACCTTGCATCGCAACAGGCCTCATATATCTCATAAATACACTCTAACATAAATGTCACCTGCCCGGCAGAAAGTCAACATGCAGGTTAGTTATAGCTCTCGTAGGGACAAAGAGTTCTAGCATCTGGTTCAGGGTGTTTGTTAAAAGTCACACTAGCAGCATTTGGCACCTGTAAAGCTTAATAAGAAAGGAACCGAAATACAAAATTTAAAAAAAAGCTTAAAAAAGCTTCTTTTTTTTTTCAACAAAGCTCGTCTTAACAAAAAGGTCTTTAGCTGCAAATACCAGAAAGGTTTATTAAAGGCTTTTTTTGAGCATTTATGTGTTATGATTGGTGTGTGTTTGACAAAGTGACAATGGAGTCAGCAAAAACAAATGTCACACTGTCACAGGTGAGAGTTTGTGATATCACATGTTGGGTTAGCTGAAGAGATGTAGGAAATACATTCCCTGTTTAACCCACAGTTATACATAAATTGTGTTTAAAATCCTCCAGTTTTGATTATTTTTCTACTTTGTTAATATTAAGCAGGTTATATGGTATCTGCAATTTGGGCAAACCCTAACCCTTAGCAAGGAAGCAAACCTGGTCAGGATGGCCTGAGTTTAAGTAAGTGAGTGAACATGGCTAAAAAACTCCAATTATGATTAGTAACAGTTATGAATCATTTATGTTTTACCATCAAATTAGCTTCTAATTCGACAACCATAATATCATTGGAACACTATTTGTTAACCTGACAAATATGTTGATTTGGAACGGAATAATGAAACATGAATTTGCTTCTGTACAAAACATGATATGCAATAATGTGGACACTTGGAAGAGTAAGATCATAAATAAAATGATATAGGTGATAAGTTACTTGCTCGTCGGAAGACTAGAAAAGCGATACAAAAGCACTATGCAAGCTCAGGCTCATTTACCATTTACTGACTGACACTGATTATTCTTTGATGGGAAATCTGCAGATTGACTCTGCTTTGTAACTTGTAATAAACTGCCTATTAGCCTATTGCTTTTTGATTCCCTATGTGATCTTTGAAACCCACCACATTTCCCATGCTTATATTTTCTAAGTGTCACAGAGCACAGGGTACAGCTCAGGCTGATGACAGAGTCATTATTTCAAGAGGGATCATTTTCTCAAAAATGCAACATGAATCCTTCCATATGTAGACAAGCGATAATCCACTTCTTAAGGAATCATCCTCTGCACACCAATAACGTCTGTACACAATTTTATGGAAATCTTTCAGAGAACTATTGAGAAACTTCGGTCTAGTTAAACAGGGTGGAGCCACGGCTGACCAGCATTTAAATCCCTGGCATAACGCAGCTAGTTTGGCTCAAAGTCATGAAAAGTTCATCCAAAGACACACAGGAAAAATATATTTTAAAACATTTATTTAAGTACTCGTCCCGTCACTTTATTTCTCTTTGCACAAAGTGCTGAAAGTATTTTTTTTGGGTCTAATTGATACAGGGATGGAAGAAATCACAGGGTGAAGCAGATCACATAAAATTGAGTTAAATCACATTGAATGACCGACCACTTTGTTTGTCCATCGTCCAATAATCCAAACAAAAAACTGAAGATAATCAACAATGCAACAAAGGTTTTGGCCCGTCCCTGTCACACACCCACCACTTTAGTCTACAAAGGCTTATCTGAGTTTATTGTACAGTCAGCTTCCCCTCTCTCTCTGTCTGTGTCTCTTGCTTTTTTCTCGTCTGCCTCAGTGAGTGTGTGTGGTCTCTTTGTAGTCTGTTTGGTGGGCAGTGAAATATGTTGTTTCTGGATGTGAAAGGCAAGTCATCCATTGTTCCCTGACAGTTCATTATGAGGCCAAAAGAAAATAAAAAATTCTCTTCATCATAAATTGTTCTACTTTGACTCTTGTACAGGTTGTCAACATGCTTATTATTTTATTTTTGCCAAAATGGAAAAGATTCAAACATGTTTGTGTAACTATCTTATGCGAGCCCTGAATAAGATAGATTACAGCTTGCCTGGCTACCTTTAGAAGAAGAAGAACACATACTTTATTAATCATGTGAGGGGAAATTTTCCAATTTTACACTCTGTTGTTAAACATGTAAGAGAAAAATCCAGCCTTTTTAATAGACGTGCTCTATGCCTGTTGGGGTGCTCTGTGAGACAGTTTATTATTGATGTTAAAGAGTGAGGGAGAACACACTCTTTACCACTGGAAGTTTTGTTTATTTGGGAAAGTTGTATCATTGAACAACAGAGAATGACATCAATATCACAGTAACATGGAGAGTTTAAACAAGTCCGGCCTGGATGAGACAGGGGTTCCGTCGTTGCAGCCCCTGGGTACCTGGAGCCAGCACTAGCTGTGGGACTAATGAGCTCCGGCTCTAACACATCTCTCTGCCCCCGCTGTCACAGCCTGACCCACCGTGTTTTCACCATCCCTGCTGTCAGAGTCCAGGTTGAACTTGCCGTTAATATCTTGGTTATAATTTAACATAACTCAATGTCATCAAAGAGGTACACTTTCCCGACTGAGAACCCCCTGCCCCCCCGGACCTGACAATTCCAATCTCTAGGTGGTCTGAAGTCTCGTGCCCACACCGGGCAACAGTAGCCTGCACTTGTGATGAGTAGATTTCAACAGAAGTTACCTAAGTGCTTCTTGTGTGAAGTTTAAGTGCAGTAACATTACTTGGTGCATGAGTAGGATATTCCAGAACTGCTTGTCCTCAGCACAATGAGATCCTTCAGAACAAAAACACCTGAGTTCCTCTGGGACAGAGATAATCACATCCTCTCCTCTGCTCTCCCAGGAAGCAAACACCACCCAATCCCCAGTCCATTTATAGAGGCAAGACTGCAGCTTTCACTTTCCATGTTTGTATGTCGTTACAGGCCAGGGGAGTAGTTTATATCAAATTTGCAAAGTCCAGCAGCTGACTGGAAATACTGTTTGGTCAAAGTAGGTGAAGAGAGTAAATAAAAGGATTTAACACCTTACATGACAGGCTTATTTCTGCAGAGGCCGCGTCTGCTGATGGTGCGGGGGATAATAGGAGAGACACGTCTCTGCGATGTAGACTCTGTCAGGGATGGGTTCACACATAGTTGTAAAGACAGTGTTGAAATTGTACACCCTGTGTCTGTCACTTAACGCTGTCACAAGTCGCCTCTAACACAGTGATTATCTGCCCCCAAACGCTCTCTGCTGTGGAAATGAACAATGTGATATACAAGGCTGCATACAGCTAATAATAATCATAAATTAAAATAATTAATGGTTGGAAATCGAGATGTACTACAAAAACAACTTGTGTTCCCCATGGTCTTACGACTTCCAGTGAATCCAATTACTGTGCTGTGGATGTCATTCAGAGTTACAGAGTGTTCTTAATGCCCTCCATGGGTGCAGCCTGTGGGCCGTACACTGCCACCACAGCCTCTGTAGGGTGTGAGGCTTGATGGATGGCCTGGCTGTAACACAATGGATAATGTTACAAGTTGTCAACCACTCAATAGGGGGGGTGGTCTCAGGTGGCTATAGTCAGCCTGTACCATGCCAGAGCGGCCCTTTAGTTTCAGAGTGACGGCTCTCTGGAGACTGACTGTCTCTGATTATACACAGAGAGCGGGCAGTGGAGAAGTCAGTGGCCTGTCAGACCAAAACTTCATCATCCTGAACCTCAGACTCGGCTCTATACACAGAACAAGTCGTCCTCTGAATTGTCAGGTAAGTTCATAAAAACAGGAATATTCAAGGTCCTTGTAGTGGAGGTTGTATTGCCTGAAGGCCTTTTCAGGGAAGGTTAAGATGGTCTATGTTATCCATATAATGATATAATGTGATTTATTCTGTTGTTGTTTTTTGACCTGACATTGTGTTAAATATATTTACTGAAATAAAATGTATGTGTTTGTGTATACTGTATATATGTACTGTCTATTTGTGACTGCTTCGTAATGTTTACGTTTGAAATTTGTGAAAAATACCCATCACAAATTTACAATATGTCACCATCAAAGTGACTTAAACAAGTCAGATCAACAAATCTCTCTGCATTTTATACTGTTTAACTTCTATTTTGCTGCTATCTGTGCATATTGCATATATTTGGGCGGCTGTGGGTCCGTTGGTAGAGTCGGTCGTCTCCTAAACAGAAGGTCAGGGGTTCAATCCCCAGCTCCTGCATGTCCGACGTGTCCTTGTCCATGTCACTTAGCCCCAAGTTGCTCCCGCTGCATCAGCGGCGTCATATGAATGTGTGTGAATGGGATTAGTTTCCTCTGATGGTCACTTTACTAAGAGCCTCAGTGTGTGAATGGGTAGGTGTGACCTGCAGTGTAAAACGCTTAGAGCAGTCAGAAGACTAGAAAAGCTTTATATAAGCTCAAGTCCATTTACCATTAAAAGAAAATAGATTGATACTAGAATCTATTTATTCAGGATCAGGTCATCATCAGATAATTTTTATTTAAATTGTAGATAATAGTAACATTTATCAATATACCTCCATATGGATAACCAGCTCCTTAACCAATATTATAATAAAAGACGTTATCAATACTTGCCAAATAATTGCACTAACTCTGCACTAGGTTTCTGTCTGACAAATTAAACATGGAGGAATTTCTTTCCAGTCACCGACATGGAAAATCTGACATTTATTCTCCTTGTCACATTAACTTGTTTTAACTGAAATTACTTTTGTACAGCAATAAAAACAAGAGTCAGTGCTGTCGTCCAGGAAATATTTCAAGTCTTAAATTTACGGACGTGTTCACGGCAGGCCCTGGCAGAACCCAATCTGTTTAAAGCCCCATTTGGACGTGTGCCTCGTGTCTGGGTTTGTGTGGTCGCCCCTCACTCAGTCAAAGGCTGGGCTGACAGACAGACCTATAAACAAGCAGCTTTTATCTCTGTGCTAGAGACACAGCAACAAAGAGCCCAGCTGCCCGGCCGTATCCACCCCATCCCTCTGTTTTCCCCTTTTATCTTTCCTGTCATCGCCCACCATGCAGAAAAGGAGGCATGTAGGGATCCAGAGGTGAACTCAAACCTCTCTGCCTTCTCTTTCACAGCGTCTTCATGGGTATCCTACATTTGTTTCCTATGTCTGGCACAACAGCTGAATGCTACTGCAGAGGGCAGTGATAAGAGTAATTTTCTTGATTTGTTGGAAATAAACATTAAACTTTTCCTCCTGAATCAGTTCTAGCATAATTACAATATTAAGGATAATAACGGTTCCCTGAATAGTACAGTGCAAGCTTTTCAAAGTGGACCACATTGAAGCAAATGGTTGATAACGATCACAGCTCACCTCAAGGACCCTTCAATTTTAGCCAAGCTATCAGCATAGCTCTTGGGATGGAAATGACCACCCTTCACTTCAGCCAACAGATAAATACAAATATCTCTTCAAATATTGGATGGATTCCTTTGAAAAAATGGTCATAATATTTATATACCTATTTCATTAATGCCGACATTGACTAGTTGTCAACTGACTTTTGTTTTTTACAAACTATACTAGAGCTTCGGCTGACAGTCACACAATATTTTCTAATGATGGTCCGAAACGTCAATCAATATTCTGTGACCATTGTTACCTCTTTTGTGAATCAACTCAGAACAGAAGATGTAAATCTAGTTCATATAAGCTGATTTGTATGCGCAGACATGAATCTCTGACACTAACCTCCATCTTGTTGAGGGACACCCAGCAGTCTGAGGGGAAGTCCTGCAGCATTGGAACAAGGAACTGTAGGCAGCCGTCCCAGTGACACAACAGCAGCATCATACCAATCAGGTTAAAGATCCGCATCACCGCACTGGCCAGGTCATAGGTCATATGGAAGATCTAGATAGAGACAATGGCAGAGTGAGGGAAAATTTACAATGGGATGGGATGTGTGTTGGATATGGAAGATAATTTAGAAAACAAGACATTCATTGCTAAAGATGCTGTTTGTATTTATCTGTGGCATTATAGGCTTCCCACTCAGCTCTACAGTCTCCTATGGATCGTACCAAGTTTGATTAATAAGGAGGGGAGACAGATTCCCATCAGTCCCAAATCAAACCCAGCAGGAGACAGCAAGATATTTTTTACACAGAGATACATGACATTAATCAGAGGCTCATACACACACACACACACACACACACACAGTCTATTCACACGCTCAAAACACTCACAAAAGCCTGAAGGCACACTGATACAATAACACAGACAGACATGCTAACATGTACACAAACCAACAGAGTGATGGACAGGGACCATCATGATCCTTAACAAGTGATAGTCTTTGTTGTCCCACACATCAATCATTCTGAGTCGCTGGAAGTTCCTGTAGTTCAATCACCTGACAGACTTCAGGATGGGACCTAGCACTTACCTTGTTGCATTCAACACCAACATCATCTTTAAAAGCTCTTAATATGTAGAAGTGTTGGATGAGCCTACTATGACGAACTGAGAAATGGGTCATCTGTTACTCAGTGCAGCTGAGGGAGAAGTGATACTCTGTGATGGGAGTGATGAGGAATGAGACTGGACATGAATCACATGTGCTGATCTTTCTAAAGCTGCTTAACCTTTATAGGGTTTTTACTGTCAGTCTTTATCAATCAGAAACTCACAAAAAAATACTAATTTGTCATATCTTCTTGACTTAGGATGGATGAGAGGACACAGCCATGTCGTGTTTGCTGATGGAGATGTTCAGCACCACGGTCAGCTCTCAGACACGTACAGGAACCTAAATCAGAGTTGTTTTGTTTCCAATACCACAGTCAAAAAATGCCGCTGAAAATACAGTATGGGGTATCAGCGAATACCCCAATTAATTCCCCGTTCTACTGGCTGTTGATGGCCAACACATTTTTAGAATGACAAAGAAGAACTGGCTTCAGGTGCAACAACCAGCTATTAAGGAGAGTACTTTTTGGTCAAAGCTAGCAATACATAATCAATCAGTGTTTAAGAAAGAAAAGACTGAAGGGAAAACTGTGAGTTGAATGAAGAAATAAAGGATGTCAGGGGGGGCGGCAAGCTGAGCCGCCAGTAGAATTAGCTTGTTTCTAGGTACTAAATCTGTTTTCAGGTATGGATTCCATCAGTGAGTCAAACCATACAACAATGACAGCAATTATGAAAGCCTTGTAATGCCAGTACTATACAGCCCCTAAAAATGTTTTCCCAGTTTTTTTTCCGTACTTTTTTCAGAAGGTACTCAGAAGGACACAGCAAAGGCAATTGGAATTAGTGTAAGGTGCCGAGATCTGGATTTTCAAAGTAAACTATGAGATATCTTCAAAAAGAAAGACTATTGTAACTAGACATTTCCACTTTTAGTGTCTCATTCTCCATCACGTCTTCGCTCTCATTCTCCATGCATGACAAGTATCTCTTTCCATCTCACTCCTCTCTGTGTGTGTATGTGTGTGTGTGTGTGTGTGTGTGTGTGTGTGTGTGTGTGTGTGTGTGTGTGTGTGTGTGTGTGTGTGTCATATCTTCAGAAATCCAATTATCCAAAGGTCAAGTTCGAAGCTGGGCCCCACTGCGCTGCTCGCCACTGCAAAATGCCAACACAAGGCTGCCAATACTGGCATACACAAAAAGTCGAGTGATCTCATGACATGGTTGGACCTCTTGTCTCCTAGGCTGCTCTCCTTCATTTGAGGAAGGAGTAGAAGGAGAGGCTGGAGCAGGGACCCTGACAAAGTGCATCCCTCACAGAGTGAATAAAAGCAGAGTGTGCCAGGAAGGTCAGGAAGGGGGCTTTGAGTTCAGGCTGAGTTCAGGAAGGAGGGATTCTACCTAGCAACAGTACCAATCTTCACCTGTAAGACCACTTTCCTCGCTCCTCTAATTCAGGGGTGTGTACAGGATTATTTGACTGGAGGGGCCCAAATTAAGTACTGGTTTAAGCAGTGGTGGCATGAAGTAGTTTGTCTGAGCAGCATTTCTGTCTCAACTCATTATATCTGGTTTAACTGCTAACTTTAAGGCATCTAACAGTTTTTTTATATTCCTGTGTTAAGTTTAAAAAACAAAACAATAGAGTTGCAACGTTTCTTTTAAATCTTCCAATGCGTATTTCTAGTGTTGCAGTACTAAAAATCAGTCTTGGTCCCTGGTTACAGTCACAACCTTTACAGTGTTACGGTCTAAGTGAGTGACACACCTGCTGCACACAACTTTGATGATTTATCATTGATATTTATCTTTTCACCTTGACCCTGTCTTGATCCCTTAATGTCTTGTTCTTGTCTTGGTCTGGGAGCACTCGGATCTCGGGTATGTCTAGGTCTCGGTTAGAGTGGTGCTGACTACAACACTACTTATTTCTCTAAAGATAAAAGATGTTGATCCAAATTACAGTCAAATAGACTAATTTCTACAGATTCTGCATTTAAAAAAGCTGAAAATGCAGAATCTTTAGGCGGACCGGATTTTGGTGCAAAGGTGTTCTTATGATTGATTTGTAGTACGAGGATTTTTCATCAACTAGTGTTCTAGTAGGCATTTGCTGTAGACAGGAAAATGGTCCGTGCGGAGAAGAAGCAGCACACATCAGCTGTAGTGCTATCTCAGAACCCATGGGGCTTTGCCTAATGACAATTTAGCTTTAAATAATGTTCTTAAAAGATATCTGCATAGAAGTGCATGGATCATGGATGTCATCTCTTGACTCCACCCCTCATTCTCACCTCTCAGGTTGCTGGTTGGACTTTTAAAAAAAGACAAGTATTTGACAGAAGCCCCGAAAGTTGCCCATCTCTCTGAGAGGCATACATCTTGGTCACTACTAGATGGGTTCGAAAAATGTAAGAGTACAAAAAAAAGCCTCATGCAAACTTTTGCAAAACAGCTCAATGATTTGGTTTGCTCGTATGTCCTGTCTCCTACCGGGCAGATAGCCATTCACAGTTTATGGGGTGACACATGGCATGGTCAATCAGATTTCAGGGGGGCCCATGCCACTGGAAACACCCTTTCCACTATTCTTTTAAATGAACAATTAGTAACACGTATAATACAAATATACAGCCCATTATTGCTGCTTATTATGATCATTGTATAAGTTGCTCTTCTATGGCAACTTAATTGATTAAGTGTGTTCCCTCCTGTTAATAGGCTTCTTATTAGATCAGCTGATGCCACCTGTGGGATTGCCAGGTCAGACAGACGGCAGGGGGGGGGGGATTGTGTGACAATAACCGTAATTAGAATGCAAAGTAAGTTAAAGCTGCTGACATTAGACATTTCTCACCAGGTGGCAGGTGAGAACATTAACACAGAGCCTGCAGGCGGAGGAGAGCAGGCCGCTCGGAGCAGACAGAGCGGCAGATTGTTGGTTTGGTCTCCAGCCAACATCAGCATGTTTGAGGCAAATCAGTGACCTTTTATGACCAACTAGGTTTGGTGTTTCTTCCTCTGTTGCTCAGAGTTGTGTGATTAGAGTTAATACAATATTTACACAAGGACAGTCATGAAGCTCTTACCTCTTCCCATTGGTGAATGTAGCGTATTAATCTGGAGAGCCTCAGCAGCCTCAGGAGACTTAGGATCTTGGTAAAGCGGACGATCCTCAGCGCCCGAGCTGTCTTGTACACCTCCGAGTCGATGCCTTTCTCCACTATTAGGAATATGTAATCCACTGGGATGGAGGAGACAAAGTCCACAATGAACCAAGTTTTTAAGTACTTCTTTTTAATTGTTTCAGGGTCCAAAATGATGTCCGAGTTGTCCTCGATGATGATTCCTGTGCGAAAGTTTAGCACCAGGTCCATGAGGAAGAAGGTGTCAGAGACCACGTTGAAGATGATCCAGGGCGTTGTGGTCTCGTCCTTGAAGAAGGTGATGCCCACGGGGATTATGATCAGGTTGCCCACCATAAACAGCAGCATTGTGAAATCCCAGTAGAACCTAGCAGGCATGTGAGCGTGTGGTTGTGGTGTGTACATGAAAGTGTATTCAAATGGATGTGTGTGTGCGTGTGTGTGCGTGTGTGTGCGTGTGTGTGCGTGTGTGTGCGTGTGTGTGTGCGTGTGTGTGTGTGTACAGGAGGGGAAAAAGGGGTGGGGAAGGACAAAAATAGAGTCAGATAAGAAAAGGGAGTTGCAGTGGAAAGCCGATAGGCACAAGAGGCTTCCAAACACAAGATGGAAAAGCGTAAACACACTTTGCCTGCCTGAACATGCATAAAGCAACAACAAAGACTCATTATGTTAAACTCACCATTTCTAGAATTCATCTTCCCAACAATATGTCAGGAAATACTTTTCCACACAACTAAATTCTTAAATTAAAACAAAATGAAACATATGACTGTCTCTGTTCATGTAGTTGGAAAAGTATCTATGCAAAGCTGATAAGGTATTTTTTCTATACTATTTAGAATTGGTTGTTTGTGACTTAAGTTCTTGAACTCTTCTGGCCGCTTCTTTTTTGTCTAAAATGAAAGTTTAATAGTTTGAAGAAACATCTTCACCCTCTTTTTGTCTTAAACTGGTTTAAATAACATGTCACTGAGTAAAAACACATTTGAAGAGCATTGTGTTTCTTCTCATTGTTTCAATTGTTGCAGCATACTACTAAACTGTTTGTTTCCATTTATTTGCGCAATGGCTGTATATTCCCTGTGCTGTTTGTCCCTTCTCTCCTTCTGTTTTTTTCCGTTCTTGCCAGGTGAAGCTACTGATTGCACAACGAGGTGTACCTGGCCTGAGAGCTTAAAAGCCCAGTGTTGAGTTCAGGAAGGTTGGCTTTAAGAGTAGTGACTGCTGGGCCTCTCAGCCAGGGATTGTGTGTTGTCTCTTCATGAGGACATTACTAGTTTTACTAGTAAAATTTGTATAAAATCCAAGACACGTAGGCATAGAAAAAAAAACTATTTAGAGTTTCAGAAGGGTTGAACTTTCCCTTTCAACTATATTTACCATGTTTCAAGCTAGGGTCTCTGAGACTCCAGACTCAAGAGTGACAATTTTGTGCAGCTGCCATTTTAGATTTACACTTAATTCACACAAAAAATGAAGAACTCACTGAGCATTAAGCTGATTAAACATGTTAAGCATGCTTCTAAAGCTTTTAATGAGGACCCTGGGTCTCCAGGACACCTGATACCACTTTAATAAACACAGACCTTTCTAGCACATAAGAAGGTAAGTGACTTGTTATTTGCTACCAATGGTGATGTGACGGTAAGCTGAACGGGACAGAGTGACAGAAGTGGGGTTTGAGCCCGTAAGAGGAGGCTCTGCAGGACAGGTGCAGCGCTGAGTCATTACACTGCTACTTATGCAACAAGCTCGACTATTCCACTTCCCGGCAACAACAGAAAATGCCACGATGATAGGTAGGCTAATGTTGGAGGCAACGTTGCTGTTTAACCTAGCATCAATTAACATACGAGTTACTGATGGAGGGGGGGGGGGCAGCTGTTGCATCACATGGTGTGGGATTTTACACGGTAAAGAAAGGTCTCAGAAGAGGCCCTGTCGTTAAATTACCTCTCTGTTGTTGAAAAAAGTGTCTCAAGTTTAGCTTTGGTGGTCTACAGACTAGACATGTGATAAAAAAATGGGCCAAACGTGAAGGTGGTATTTTTCAGAATAGAGCTCAGGAGCGCGAGCCGACTACAAATTAGCCGGGAGCTGTCCACCCGGTGTGGTGCTGAAAACAAACAGCACCATACGACAACTAAACCTACTCATTTTCAATTCAGCGACGGGTAAATATCAGAGAAAAAAAAACCTTCTAATTATTTAAACTTAGTCACGAGGAGCCCCCCCTGATTCGTACATGTCCCTAAATATTTGCATGAAAGAAATGCCGCTTCATGTCCAGCTGGGTCATTAGTGTTTAGGCTGAGATACGTAAACAGAGAGCATCCGTCATTAAAATACAGGATCCGGGGAGTCGAAAAGGCGGATGTGTCTCCAGTGAGCATGCTTGAGGTTTTCGCACACTTGGCTCAAGGTGACATTCCATTACTGAGTGCATCGCGTACACACACGTACACACACACACACACACACACACACACACACAGCCTATATCCTGTCAGCACGGCTCTCGTCGCAGAGCTTAGACAACCACGAATAATAACCCAATCTTTGAATAGTAATGGTACTGTTTGAGAGATCTGACACTCAAATAAGCGCCAGGGCGCTGTCCTCTTTGTTAACTGTGCGCGTGCTGCAACGAAAAGTGGGGTTGTGTTAGCAGGCCAGGCTTGTTGAGCATCCCAGACATGCTACTGTACATGCAGACAGGAATAGGATTTGTTTACAACCTTGAAAGGACACTCTCCGCTTAAGTGCATTTGCCTGACAACAGGTTGTTTGGGGGATAAACGGCAGTACGTTGCAATGCATCGATTAGACTCTGCACATATTAACTCAGAGGGGATTGAATGAAAAATCAGCCGCATCTAGCCTTAAACAATAACCATGAATGTGTTTCCATTGAGCGACAGTGGTTTCTCACACTAAAGTGAGTTGTAGATGACAATGAGGACCCACACGGGCCCCTCATGACTTTCAACCTGCAACCAATGGCAGCCCCAGCAGCTCTTACCTGAAATCACTGTAAGGGTGGATAATCCAATTTCCAGCTGATTTTACCCTCTCCTGTTCTCTCTCTACTGCTTTTTGACTACCATACATGCGTAAGGAGAATTTGTTAACTCCAGGCTGCAGCATACTACTAAACTGTCGCTGCATGAAGCTGGCTTGGCTGCCCTGAGGCTCCGCGTCCTCGGCGGGCACGATTGGCGGTCCATCCTCCTCTGGCTTCTGGAAAGTGACAGAGTTCCTGGGCTGCTGGTTCTGAGTCTGAGCCGGGCCATGCAGCGAGGACGAGGCTTTCCGACTCGGTGCGTTGGAGAAGGACACCTTGGAGTCCTTTTTCTCGGGCACGCCGCTGGACACGGGGGTAGCGCCAGGGTTAGCGCTGTCGCCTCCCTGTCCGCCGGTCAAAGACCCACCTGGGGTGATGGAGCCGTCCATGCTGGCGGTGGCCGAGTTACAGCCTCCCCGCTTCGTGCTCCCCCCGTCCTCGGCCCTCCCCGACCCTCCTGTCTGCTTCTCCTGCTTGGAGATTATTGAGCGCAGGCTCCCGGTACCCGAGTCCCTCCTGCATTCTCCGTTTTTGTTGCATTTCATACTGGAAATTGTAACGACGCTGTTGCAACCATCACCTGCTGTCGCGTTTAAAACCTCTAACGCGACCGCTGATTCCGACGCCTCCGCCCCAGATGCTCGGCTGGTCTCTCCGCGCCGGGCAGCATCGCCCGGACAGGGTGTCTGAGTCTCGGCAGATCTGGAGGCAGTAGTGGGCCGTGGAGCGGCGGGAGCGTCCTCTGTGTGCGTATGGCACGGCTCCTTGTTGGAGTTTCTCCTGGAACCCGAGGACGCGGCTCCCCCTCCTGGCGTAAAGTTCTTCATCCTGATACTGCCGCCGCCGCCGCCGCCTCCTCCTCCGCCGCTGCCGCTCCCCCCGGCTCGGCGCAACCGCGGATGCTGGAACCTGGACTCCTCTTCCCCGTCCTCCGTCTCGTCCATCACGACGTTACTGGCCGCACCGGGCTGCTTAGCGCTCGGTGCGCCGGAAGAACCAGAGTCCAGACAGTTCTGGCTGCTGGTGCTTCTTGTGCATTTGGACGCGGCAGCCTTAGGGGCGCTGATGTGGCTGCATCCGCCTACCGCCTTCTTTTTCATGGTGGCAGCAGTCGCCGGTGAAACCTCATTCCTGTCCATGACATTGGGCATATCAAATTTTGCCACCAATTATCTTTACAGAAAACCAATCAGAGGTGGAGAGAGATGAAGAGAAGAAGAGGAGAGGGGGAGAGGAAGGAGAGAGGGACAGAGGGACAGAGGGAGGGGTGGACGTGACTTATTTGCAAACTACTGCGCTTTTACTTTCACTAGTCATTGTGTCAAAGATGCTTGAGCATCAAACTAATTGAGCCCTTTGACTGCGTCAGATATCATTAAACTATTAGCGTACGCTGCTGCTAATTCGGCTCCAGCTTTTTTTTTCCAGTCAAGGCCTCGCAGTCATGACCTACAGCTTAGATGAAGAACCTTTTAGTGGCTTTTTTCACAGAACCACACGTCCATTGATGACTGAAATGTTGTCAACAACTCTTTATACTAACAATAAAAGTTCAATTAACACGTGTTAATGAAAACTCCAATGATGTCATATTTTAGAAGGTGTTCTCAATGACATCCTTCCTGAATAGATGTCACCCATCGAGTTGGTGCTTAGCGCACCCTAGCGGCCTCACAGGGGTAGCACAGAGGTTGTGTGGTATTCATTGCAATGGGATGTTGACTCAATAGCAGTGCCAAACTTTAAACACTATCAACAAAGTCTACAGAGTAAGTCTAGGTCTCTACAAAACAAAACGCGTAGGCTTTTGTCACTCATTGGTGTGAGCTCTTTAAGGAGTTGAAGTTCACCACTCTGTGGAAACATACTGTGCCATTAACTTCCCACAAATGGGTTTCAAAGCAAAATTCAGGGTGTTTGTTTATTGTGTATTCTTGGGCATTATTTTCCAAAAGTGTCAGTATGAGAAACACAAAAAAGCACTCAGGAGAAATCAATACGCATTTCACATCCTCTTTCAGCAGTTGCCAAACTGAAATGTCTCGTCAGCTATTGCATTGTAATGCTTCCATATACTATCTCTAATAAGGGTCAACAAGTTGGGGGGTCTCTATGTAGCACACACAATGACAAAGGTAATGTTTCCAGATGCAGGTAGAGCATCACTAAAGGACCGTTTGGTGCTGGACAACATGGTGAGGTCATAGAAATATTATATTCAGATTGTGTAAGATGCATTTTATTAGGCATTTCTAATGGAAGAATATACAGCAGTATATGTCAGATAGCCTAACTGCGTATTAGTAACAACAGTCATGGTACAGAATATTATCTCTGAACACTGAGGATTTAGGCCATGACGATGTAGTCCAATGAAAGGAGAAGAAAAATCTAGCCTATTTTCTTTGATCTAGTTTTGGTCGAGTCCAGTTTAGTGTTACACAAATATATTCATATAGACCTACTTAAAAGAAATATACCTACACTAGATTTTTATTTCATCCATGCTATATCTTTTACTTTTCCAAACGACTTCTTACCTTTTCACATCAGTGCAGGGAAGAAATAAACGTCATCACTCTATCACCCTTCCTCTTCTTTCTCTCTGTCTCCCTCTCTCTGCAATCCTAACTTCACTTCAATCCTCTAGCTCGACAGCTGCACCCACGTTCAGTTCTATTTCCTGGAAGGTCGGTGTATGCAGTACAATGCTCTCTCAGAAATGAAGACGACACACAGATTTAGTTAAAGGATTTGAATACAATTAAAAGTGTCACAAACAAGTAGTCAGGTAAGTGGTGGTGGTGGGGGCAAAGGCGCAGAAACATTTTACTTAGAGACAAGAGCTGAAATGGATCCATGAATCAAAATTAGTATTGACCTATATGGAAGATTGAGTTATTACCTTATTTTTGTGGAGCAAAGACACAAATGTGCTGGACTTTTAAAGACAAATTAGCATGTGTCTCTCAACATTTTAGCAAACAATTAAGCTTTAATTCCTAAACCAGAACCTCTGTATTGTTAAGGTCAGCTAATCATATAAGTTAAACATTTTGTCAGGCTCACTGTGAATGTCTTAAAATGTGACTTTGATCAACCTTGAGAACAGCAGGTCTGACATGCTACTTTAATGTAGGAACTCTAAGACTTATATCAAGATTAAGTTTGTGCTTCGTCACAAAGGCAAGTCTTACAGTGCTTAGGTAAAAGTACTCACCAGTCTTGGAGCGTGGTTGTGTTTGGGACTTTGAAGTAAACACAAGGCTAAGTTGTGATTAGTTATCCTAATTATTCAGACAGATAGCTGGATGGTGATAAGACAATGTGGCCGATTCCCAGGATGATCTGTTAATTGAAACTCTGTTTACCTCTAACTGCAGTTTTGTGTTAACTTCATTTCCACATGTAAGCACAGTGGGCTTATTTATTTAATAATGGTTGGGATGGGTGCTTGGTCTTTGCAGATACCACAGGCCCAGGTATCGTTGTCAGGACTCTGTAGTTTGAGTAATCCATAATTATTATTGAGACATTTTTGAACTGCACATACTTAGCAGGGAAAACAGTTTTTTAGCACTTTATTGTGACTGTACGAAAAATCAGTAAATAAAATAATAAACACTTGTTTTGTGAAACACATTTGGTCAGTTCCATAGAGGTAAGATAATCCCATGCCTTTTTTGTCTTGTTTTTCCTTTTACATCGATCAATCTCAGGAAAGCATTCAATAATGAGTCAGTTTTGAGCTATGCGCATCGTTACCTTGTCAAAATACACCAAATACACTGGATCAAGCTGTGATATAAAAAGAATCTTATAAAAAAAAAAGTCTTAAAAGTCATTCAATGCAAAAAAAAAGTAAAAGAAATATCCCTTTTTTGTTCAGTAGTTTCCCAAACTTCACATTCTCAACATCAGACAGAATTTTTGTGCAAAATAAAAAATAAAGCTGCAAATAAATTTAAATTAAATCTGTTGCATACACTTAGTTCCCTTTCTGCAAGGTTTGAGTTGATCCATTAGCCGTACAGCAGCTGACAGTTCAAGATGAATTCTCTAACTACACACCTACAGTATGTACTCTGCCACCACAGGAAATGTTTTTATTAAAAAAAGAGCTTTTCGTCTCTTGTCTATTAAATATTTTTCCGCCTCTTGGCAAATAAACATCTCCATCATGAAGAAGCCCACTCAAGTTCAAATTCTACTCCAGTTCTTGGTACAAGCTTACCTTTATTATCACTATTCAGTCTCTCTGGAGCCTTCTTTACCACTGCCCTGTCCCACCCCCTGAGAACGCCGCTAGTATAGCAGCAGGAGCTGTGCCCAGCATCAGTTCAGCAACAGATTCAGAGTTCACCTCGATATTGTCCTCTTGAATTGAAACAGACAGCTGTCCTGGTCTCAGCTGTAGAGAGGAGTCGCTGTGGCCTGCTTCACTTGTTTTGTGAGATTTTCTCAGATGTGAGGTGGCCTTGAAGGTAAAATTCTATGAGTTGCTGGCAGCGTTCTCATTGCTAGGTGAGCTGGGGGAGGAAGAGGATGAGGAGGAGGGGGAGAAGTTCATTCCTGATAACCCTGGCGGGTCTGTGGCCGTGTTCTGTCCGCTAAGACTCTTCCTGCACACAGGACACGTATCATGCTGCAGGAAATATGAAGGACAGAGACTTTTGTTAAAATGTGAAGTATTTTCAATATATTTACAAAGTGACATGAATGAACACACAATCGTATTTAATATAAAATGATTGCTACGTATTTAACTTTGAAAACACATCAGGCCTATAAGGTGGTGCTGATGTAAAGAAAATCTGTAAAGTGTAACACCAATGTTCAAACAATAACAAACTCAATATGAATAATATTTAAGTGCACACCAGTTATAACTTAGAGTTTGTTTGTAATGTTTATCTAGTACCTGGTTTGGAACACTTTGTCTCTCATAAAGCCAAAATAATTCCAAATAGCATAGTTGCTGTTATTTCAACAGAATGATCTCATCAACCACATTTGTCTTGCTCTTGTCCCCTCACTCAGCCTCTGTGCCAAACAACTTTGTAGTCCACAGGAAACGGACAACAGAAAATAATTGTTTTTCTATTCAGTGCATTTCATTTAGGCTACTGTGATGTCTTTATTGAGCATGTTAATATTGTGATGACACCGAAAATCTGCTGCCTGACCAGGGCTCAGAAAATCAGCAGAGACACCTCCCACCCCCACCAAGGACTGTTTTCACTGCTGGACTCTGGAAAGAGGTTCCGCAGCCTTCGAAGCAGAACTTCCAGGTTCTGTAACAGCTTCTTCCCACAGGCCATAAGACTTTTGAACATAAAAAAATAATCCCTCCATTCCCCCTCAAACCCCCACACAGGACTACCTCACTGGACTGTAAAATACAATATAACATACATCACAAACGTGCAATATATTTATCTGTATAGAAATTTTATACATAGCTTTTATTTTTATATCTATTTATATCTGCACCTTATTTTTCTATGTGAATACTTGCTGCTGTTTTTATCCTGCACTAATGAGTCAAATGCAACTAAATTTCGTTCTTATCTGCACTGTAAAGTACAAGTTTGAATGACAATAAAGAAAGTCTAAGTCTAAGAAAAGCATTTTATGGTGCTGCTAAGTTTTGGAATATATTGGTGTTGTTGTATTATTGTGTTGAACCTTTTTTTCTGAAATTGTTCTGTATGTTTTCTAAATCTTGTGCATGTGTCAAAGTGAACAAGACTTTATTTCCCTCCTTTTCTTTTTATTGTCTTTCTTTTTTTATCTAAGTGCTTCATGTGCTTCGTAGGTTAAACAAAATGTGGAATGTCATGTATCTTGGTCGCATGTTATCTATAAACATCAGCAGAAAAAATTTGATGTTCTGCACTCGCTGCAGAATGGTTAGGGCAAAGGAAAGGACAATCCATCCTCCAAAGACACCACAATGATTTTATTAAGAAAACAAATCAAACCCTTTCATTTGGTGTCTATGTTGAAATGTTATGATTGTTCTTATTCAACCAAGTGTTATATTTTCATTTTATACTGTACAGTATTTAAAGGTTTAGAAAATGTGTACCCTATCCCAAGAGGAAGTTAAATGCTTCGGTTCAATCATCAGAAAAATGGCTGATTCAGGCTGATGTAGCTGATACCTTCTCAATCCTAAATCAATGTCTGATATCATACTAACGGATGTTTTTGATATATTTACATACCTGTTCAAGCCACGGTACTATACAGTCATTGTGAAATAAATGATTGCATGGCAGTTGTCTAACACTCTCCTCAACGCTGTAGTCTTCTTTGCACACCGGACACTCCAAACCAGCACCTGCACAAACAGAAAACCACAAACTGTTAGCGCGTGTGTGTGTGTGTGTGTGTGTGTGTGTGTGTGTGTGTGTGTGTGTGTGTGTGTGTGTGTGTGTGTGTGTGTGTGTGTGTGTGTGTGTGTGTGTGTGTGTGTGTGTGTGTGTGTGTGTGTGTGTGTGTGTGTGTGTGTGTGTGTGTGTGTGTGTGTGTGTGTGACACCCATGGTCACAAGTGTCAGCTGCATGGAAAATTCTGACCCCACAGATTCTGTTTGTTTGAGTTAAGGAAGTTAAGGAAATTGCAGTGTACGATTCAATTCAGATTTTCAGGCACTTTACTGCAATACCACTGACAACAATCCAAGTAGAGGTTCATATAAACATTTAGTAAAGATCGCACAAACATGTTAAAGCACTTTTTAAGAGGGTGATTATTGTCTGAGAAATGCAATGCATGGGTTTACTTTTTACGAGTTATGTCAACAAGGTTGTAGGGACATGTATGTCAAGGTCATTCAAAAGAACTTTTCCGATCTGTTTGGTTCTCGTTACTTCGGGAACAGAATGGTTTGAGAGTCAATAAGTGAGAGCGTGGAATAAAAAAAAGTGAGAACGAGACTTACCCACATGTTCCTCTGTAATGGAGATGGTCGGTAAACTCTTTATCCTGTCCCTGTCAGCAGGAGGGGGACCCGTGTTTTCAAATTGGTTCAATAACTACAATTAAAAAAAGGAAAATTTGTACCAAAAAATGGCCCTTCTGCATTTGAAAGCATTTTTTTTAAATTTGAAAGTGACAACTCTTTTATATATGAAGTCTGATTTAAAGAATGAATTATTGGCAGCTGCAGAAATGCAATTTGAGAAATGCTGTGTGTTTACTGTCAACACGTTTTGAAATGAAGAAATGCCCTACGGGACTTCTGATCCATAAGTCACATTTTTATCTAAGAAGTAAATGATAACATGATTCAGAAATATCAAACTCTCCATCATGAAAAAAATATCACTTTTTATACCTGTGTTATGATAGCATCAAGACCATTGGCCCCCCAGGCATAGTCCATTGGATTGGAATGTAGCATTCCCCTGCAAGACAACAACATGGTAAATAAAAACACAGCAACAGTAATATCGGAATCTAAAAACAGAGCACAGTTTCTTATACTTACCAAGGGCCCATTCCGATATTTGGCATGGCTGTAGGTGCTATAATTCCATTTACTAGCTGCTGGATAATGCTGTTAAGGGAAATAACAATTTAAATCAAATTTAATTTTCCAAGCACTTTTTAAACCAAATTTCCACATCACGTTTAGAAGTATCTAAACACAAAACTAAAATCAATATTGGTCAAGAAGTTATTATTTACCCGTATCCTTTTGTGTCCCAGATAAACCTCCCACACTCACTGTACTGCTGAAAAAGTCTCACCCCTCTAATGTGGGCACTCCTTCATGGCGCGTACCCTGTCGTCGAGGAACGTGCCGACCCCGGGGTTGCCTTGCACTGTATCGTTGCCGTGACGCCATTTCCCTTTCTCTCCTGTTTTCTGCCTCTCTGTTGTCCTCTGTGGGTAGCCGTGTTCGAAGGTCGAAGTTTTCATCAAAAATCCCAAACGAGAAGGGACCATACCCAGAGGGAAATGTAAATAAGTGCTGGTGATCAATGTTCTGATAGAAAAGACAGAGACTATGTCAGCATCAAAGAACTAGATGGACAGTACGTTTTCATGTACCAGAAGATTTAAAAAGTCAAACTGACCTCAAAGGCTGGGCGGTTCTGATCACTGGAAGACGATGTGGATGCGGACCCATTTTCCGTACTGAATGAACAAAGTGGTAAGGTAAGGACAGTAAAAGTCTAAGACTCAGAGAGCTAGATGAAAATCAAATTGATAAAATGAGGTACACAATAGGTCTCTGTACCTTCTTTCTTCAGTAAGTTCCTCAATGAAACCAGATTCACAGCGTGGACAAGTGTAGTCCTACAGTCAAGATATACAGTATATGTATTTAGTTTGTCAACATTGTAACAAACATACACAAAGTTGTCTGTTTGTCAGAAACAACTTGTTAAAACCATATACTGTAAATATGCTCTTATGCACTGTAATTCAACAACTTGGCCAAAAAATCATTCTCTAGTTGGGGTAACAAATTTGAGAGAAATGTTGTTTGTAAACTTGATGCTCTTTCTAGATTTTTCCAGTTGTGCTGCTATTGGCTTGTATTTTGCTTTCTTGAATGTTCTTTCTAGAATTATAACTCTATGGAAAAGATTAAAATACAGAAACTTAAAATGTACTAAAGCCTCTTCAGATGACTGAATCGACAGAACCACAAACTGCAGTCTTCGTGTATAAAAACACATTATTATAATGTATAATCAGTAATTGAATGGGACAGTAAATTGCAGTTCTAGCAGCTGACTGGCTCTTAGTTACGTTAAAGTTACTCTAACATTCAAGAAGCTTCTCATGAATGGCTTGACAACAGACTGCTGTGGCAGGCGGCAGATGATTACTGGGATTATACCTTTAGGGTATACACACGACACGGTTACAATAAGCCTTGTGATGAATAAAAGACATGTTTTAATCACTGAATCAAACAGACACTTGAATATAGCTTCAGAACACAATCGTAATCGTACTAAAAAAAGTGAACCTGAGCTTTCTTCTATTAGCTGACTGACGCTACCACTATAATGCGTATCAAACAGCCGAAACAGACTCTATCTAGCAACATTTAAAACCCGTTGTCTAACAAAAGACCATAATGCGAGTGTAACAGGGAACTTAAACACTACAATACTATACAGCTGCTGCCATTGAGGGTAGCTAACTAGCGTAGCTGAACAGCAGACGTGACTGCATGTCCGCCAAAAAACGCACACAAGTAACGACCAAATGTTACTTATCACTGTCTGTGTGGACAAACATTTCTCCACAGTCCTTACCGGTAAACGCGGACAAATCTCTGCTGAACACCGGTGACAAAAGAAGCGGCAGGGCCGTGGGGGAGCTTCAGCCATTTCTAAGTAGGAGAGCAGCTGAACGGTACATACGGGTAGCGACGAGGGACAACAGAACTCGAGACCCTGCGCGGAAATTAAACGTAATTCGTCACTTCACGTGCGCCTCCAAATCAAAACAAAACGAGCATTGATTAATTTAATATTAATTTAAAGTCCCGACTGAAATCGCTACCTTAAGTTAACAACAAAAAATCTAACAAATGTCTGCATTATTATAAAACATTTCCCCCTCTATTTAAATAATGATTTCACTATTTAAATGCGTCTTTATTGGTTTATTTTACTTTATATTCTGTATATCACTGTCTTTCATTTGTACTTTCCTTTATGTACTGTATGTTATTTAGTTATTTAATCTGTCTTTTACTTGTGATATTGTTTTTTTTGTTTACCTGACTGTATATGCGCATTACTCTAGAATAAAGCTAACAAATTAAAAATTAAATAAAAAACGGGTGAAAGCGGCCGGTTCGGGTAACGTAAATGACGCCACTTCCTTACTGAATGAATCAGAAGAAGTAGGAACAAATATCTGCCTACTGTGCGCGCTTACTGAATAGTAGGTACTAAACAGTAGACAGCACGGATAGTAGGTACTGTTTACTGACAGATTGAGTAGATACTTTACAGTAGTAGAAGTACCCGGATGACGGAAACATGCGAACGCCAAATGAACGTTACCATGGTAGCTTCAAGCAGACGAATTCCGGTTTTACATTCAAACAAAGGCGAGATGTTCTGACATTAAAACGTCGATTCGGTTTTAAAGTATAATGTCACATTTTAAGTTTAGGTTTAGAAGCTCTTTCTTTTTCTTTTTCGAAAGCTTAACTGTTTCTGAATTTACTTAGATTGTGCTGAGCAATACAATGCCAAAGATAAAGATAAAGATAAACTTTATTGATCCCCCGTGGGGGAAATTTGTGCATTAAAGCAGCTCAAGAAAACGGGACGGGAAATAATTATTAAAAATAAAAATAGAAGTTAAAAATCAAATCAAACATATTTACATCAGTTAAATAAAAAAAATACAATAATTGAAAATTACACAGTAACTACACTGGAAAGAGTTATTGTTATTAAAAGTGGACACTGTATAGTCTCTGTGATTTCCCCTCATAGGATGTCTTAATCTGTCTTTATCTGTTAATATGAATCACTTTAATTTAACATTCACAGCCATATTAAAGTTCTAAATGAGGACATAAAATTGGCAATTAAACTCTATGCCATTAGGTAGAACACCGTAACATAAACTGTGTAGAAATGACTGAATATGAATGTAATAGACTCAATTTCCGTATCATGTGCAAATGTTTGTGAAGCTGTAATGAGGGGTAAAATCTGTACGATGTGCATGTCAATATTGCTCTTTGGGCTTTCATAACAGATACTCCTGGTTTATTCAGGTGTCACCTGTGTATTTGTGGTTAAATAATTTTAGTACTTAAATCAGTATTTCTGAGATATAGTGCAGGCTGGTATATGTGGTGTAATCTGTTAGTATTACAATGTGCTCTTATTTTTGAAGGACACACGTTCGTAACAGGAAGTTGTTGAGTTAACGAGCGTTCTACTACAGGGATTGTCATGTAGGTGAAAACGGCAATAAAAGGCACACATAAATGCTCTATGAACCGTCTGTGGGAATAATTTACACGCAACACGACAGTATAAACTTTATCTTATACAAAAATATATATAGAATTGTGCGAAAGCTAAAAACTTAATCAGCATCTGGCGTCCTGTGTAGCTCTACCTGGATGTATTAACTTAAGCGTTTTATTCTTGAAACACTGTGACCGGAAGTCTTGCTCTTATTTGTGCTAGCAGGCTAAGCTATCTGTAAACTGCAACTGTAGCAGTGAAGGCCTTACTTGAGTTTGTGAGATTCTTTTGGAATATATTGTCCTCCTACCAAGACCATGGATTACAGCGATTCAGGTTAATATCAACTTGGGCTAAAATGATGGTCCTGTTTATAGCAGCTTTCCCTTGCTGAGATGATAGATAGTTTATGAAGCCGTTCGACAGTTTTCTTGTTAGCAGTTCAACGTTAGCAAGTTGCTGGCTAAGCGAAACTAGACCCCCTGTTAATTAAAGCTTTACCTTTTATATACTGACCTTATCTTTAAATACAGGCTGCATACCCACAGTCACCCATCACATTCAAAGGCTTAACATGTGTTATCAAGACTAGCTTTGTTGTTTGCTTTTTTGTATCGCAAAGTTAGAATATTATTCGTGTACATTAATCATCTGAAAACACAGAAATGTTAAATATTTGGGGGACAATCCAAAATAATTGAAAGGAAGCAGGTCAGAAAAGGTCATTCTGCAACACTATCTGCCTGTTATAACATGTTTGTTGTTGTTGTTGTTGTTTGTTGTATTCAGATTTGTATCTTTTTTTTTTCAGGTCGAGGAGGATGGAAGTCTAAACCTGAACAGCCCCAGAAAAAGAAGATGAACTTAAATATTCTCCGTCAAGAGAAGCTGATAGCCCAGAAGAAGAAAGAGATCGAGGAAAGAATGGCTGAGCAAGCAAAAATGAATGTAAAACCTGTAAACAAACCTCTGCCTCCAAGGTACCAATATCTGCCTACAACGACATAAACACAGAGTGAACATTCAATTAATGGAAAGTACAGCAATGCCTGGTGCTGTCAGTCACTATTGTTTTGTGTGAATACTTTATTTAACAATATTGACTTAATATTATATTAATAAAGACAACTCTGTTCCCAGTGTTTCTCCCAGTCTTCAAGGACCTAATTCAAACAAGTTTGCAAATGATGGAAGCTTCTTACAGCAGTTCATAAGGATGCAAAAGGATAAATCAGAAAATGGTTAGTATCTTTTATCGGTTTGACAGAAAAGATTACTGACATTTGTTTTGTCATGTATTTATAACGTGTAGTATGCTAGTGTGGAGTTCAGTTGTGTTTGAAAATTTACCATAGCAGCTGAAAAGCGGGTTAACAGTGGACACACTAATATTGCTTACTTTTTTGATAACCTCCTATCAAGTAAAACAAAACTTGCCAATTCAACAGAAAGAATAACTGCAATTAGTTTAAGGCCAGCACTGGATTTTGTTGTTCTAGGTTCAACAACTGATGCCACTAATCCCTCAACTTCAGCTCCATCACCAGGAGGAAACGCACTGCAAAAAAAGAGCATTCTTGTTGGCAAGAGGCCTGGCCTTGGAGTCAGTAGCATGCTTAGTCAGTTCAAGAACTACTCGCAGACAAAGAAGAATCCTGTCGTCAGCCAGAGACCGAGTGTGTTTTGTTCTCCAGACGATGATGAAGAGGAAGAAGAGGCTGATTACTCCAGATTCTTAGAGATGAAAGGTAATTCAAGGCCTGTGTTTTTCAGTATAAATCTGGCCAGCGACATGGCTTGGACAATTCAGTGCATCTTCTGTCTACTCCTATGGCACAGATGCCTTGTGAGTGGCATTTATCAAAGGTGTCCTTAGAGTAATTGTACTCATAGCCTGCTTAAAGTTTCTCCCCCAGAGGATTCAGACACTAAACTTATCATCGATAAGATGGCCTCCTTTGTGGCAGAGGGAGGACCTGAGCTGGAGAGAAAGGCCAGAGAGGACTACAAAGACAATCCTGTTTTCGCGTAAGTGAAGAAGACAATATATGTCATCCTGATTTAATTACTCAATTGTGGTCACTTGGCTAAGTGTATTCCCCTTTCTTATATCCATATTTATACATACATTATGCAAAATATTTATTGTTCAGTTTTCTTTTACAGACTTTAAAGTCTTTGTATATAGACTTGATTTTATCGTATATATAGTTTGTATTGCATATAGTTACTATTGTATTTTATTTAATTTATTCCTCTAAACCTGAGTATCTCATTGAATTCATGATCCTATATGCTCTGGATTGACAATTAACCTCTTGAATCCTCAAATCAAACTGCAGTTTCAAAGTCACCTGATTGATTTTTGTCCCTTTCCTTTAGATTTTTATACAATAAAAGCAGCTTGGAGTATCTCTACTTCAAAAATAGAGTTGCAGTTCTGAGAAAGGATTTACTCGGCCCGGAGAATACATCAGATCATGGTAAGATTACCTTTTCTCACACACTCACATTTGTGTCTTTTTTATTCATCTCACATTTCCTCTCACTTATACAAAAATGTTTCGGGGGGGGGAAAAAGGGTGGACAGTTTGTCAGTTTCTTTTATGGTTACATTGACCTGTTTATGACATTGTAAGGAATTGTATTAGTCTTTGTTTTTCCAAATAGAGGAGTAGTGTTGCAAACTAGAGTAAATGTGGCATTACTGGTGTTGCACCAAACAATGGCAACAACAGCAGGGGCAAAAGACACATTATTCTCTCTCTGTTAACTCTAGACTTGAATAAATGTCTTGAAGAATCCCTTATTTTGTGTTTCATAAATTATCATAATTTACCTATGAGATTCTCCCTTTGGGTCTCTAATTTGGAGAAGCTATAATGCTAACCGACGTCTGATGTGCATTGTAAAATTGTAAAATCATTTTAAGAAGTCCTGAACTGATTCAGCATGAAGCAGCTTCTTATTTGAGGTTGTTTTAGTTACAGCTGTGGTTTCTTAGTATTCCTCTCATTTTCCTGTGTTGGAATCGAACATTTTTCGTTTCCAATAGGACTTTGAAGGTTGCAAAGAGGGCACACCACTTCCACCAACAAATTGTGATTTATATTGCTTGGTCTGTATTGCTAATCTCTAGACTGGCCTCGTTAAATCAGAGCGAGGTTTTGAGGATTTAGCTACGATTAAGATTTAGCTGAAGCTTTAGATATGCATTAGTTTATACAAGCAGATACTGAAAGGTTTCTCAGTGAAGGTGTACTGTACCCACTAGTGGACTGCAGCCGCTCTGGGAATTTTAGAGTTTCATTTGTTACAGTTAAATCCTCACATCCATGCAGTTCCCCATTCACCACCCATGTCCCCCTTGCTCCTCCTTCCTCTTCTTATCCCCTATTGGCTCTAGACTGGTGGTGTGTGAGGGCCAGTTGAGTACGGTACAGTAGTTGAGTGTGAATAGAGTCCCAGTACTGATAGGCTGCTTAAAGTCTCCCCCCCAGTGGACGCGGAAACCCTGCAGATGGCCGAGAAGCTGGCAAGGTTTGTGTCAGAGGGTGGTCCTGAGGTGGAAGCCATCGCTGCTGAGCACAACCGAGCCAATCCTGCCTGCAGGTCAGTCACTGTACACAGTATTTAACTGTGTATCATAATTTAAAGTGCCACCTTACGCAAGATATTCACTGTCTGTCCTTCAGTTTCTTGTATGACCACCAAAGTCCGGCCTACCACTTCTACAAAGAGAAAGTACAGGAGTATCGTGCTTCAGTCTCTCAGAACTCCTCACCTCCAGCAGAAGTGTCTGGGACACACCTTACCATACCCTCACCACTGGGAATCCCTCCACCGCCGAACCCCACCTCCCTGTCTAAGACTCAAGACACAGTAACTCCACCTGTGAAACGGAAAAGAAAGAGTCGGTGGGGGTCAGAGGATGACAAAGTGGAGCTGCCGCTTCCTCCCATCGTTGTCCCTCCAGAGATTGTTCAAGACATTAACACACCCGCCCTCTCTGGTACTTGAAGTAGCACTTCACACACACACAAAAATATGTGCAAATTGGCACTTTATTCTTTTGAGAATTTTGCATTAACCTAATCTGAGTAAAAGCCTTGTAGAATGCATCGAGAATATATTTTTGTAACTGATAACATTGTCATGGATTTTCACATACATGTTCATACTTGAAATAGTCAAAAAAATACAGTGATTACAGTAAAAAAAAACAAAAAAACTGATTATAGTATATATATATATATATATATATATATATTGGTACTGTCAACAATTTCCGAATAAGAATACAAAAATAGTGGCAAGTATTGCTTATTGTTCAAACAATGTTCTGCAAATCACATTTTCCTTTGTTATTTTCATTCAACTATTAGGTCATGCATTTATAAGTACTAAACTTTGTTGTGATGTTTCTTTCAGTTAATGAGCTAAAAAGTCTCGGTTATAAAAAGGGGAAGCCTCTTGGTCTGGTAGGAGTGACAGAACTCTCAGAGGAACAGAAAAAACAAATCAAAGAGCAGCAAGAGGTAAAAACAAAATCAACTCCCAATATAACTAAGGAATGTAAAAACATTTTTTGACATATATTCGGCAATTGTTTTTTATTTAACTTGTCTTTAGAATAGAAATAGAATCAAGTTATTCACACCAATAGTTAAGGACTATTGTGCCCTGTATATTACCATCTTAGTAAACATGTTCCTGTCTCTGTGTTATTGTTTCTCACACTCTCTAGATGCAAGAAATGTATGACATTATCATTAAACACAAGCGTGCAATGGCAGAGATGCAGTCAATGTGGGATAAGGCCATGAGAGACCATCAACATGAATATGACAGCGATGAAGAGGTGGACCAGCAGGCCGGCACCTGGGAGCATCGTCTCCGACAGATGGAAATGGAAAAGACCCGAGGTAACAATGACCACCACTATCAGGAATTGTTGTTTATCAGTGGGTGTTTGATAAGAAGTCCTTATTAAGTGATCAACTGTTACTGTAAAAAAAAACAAAAAAAAAAAAAAAACATTTGTTTGTTCTGTTCCAGAGTGGGCCGAATCCCTGACAGAAATGGGGAAAGGGAAACACTTTATAGGGGACTTCCTGCCCCCGGAAGAGCTGGAGAAGTTTATGGAGACCTTCAAGGCACTCAAGGTCAGTTTTTCTTCCATTTTCTGAAGCCTAATAGAGAGGGATTTTCTGTTACACAACCATTGGGAATTGTCATTAAAAACAGTTTTGAAGATGACTTCACTTTGAAGTCAAGATGTAACTGTTAAATAAAAATAAAACACACCATATGAGTTCTAAATCAATCAAATTAAAACTCTGTACTTGAATATACTTTAGTGAACAGACTCAGGTGACAGGCAGTGTTTAGTAATTTCAATGTCATCAAAAGAAAAAGCAGAAAATCATGTCATCAATAATCTCTCCTCTCTCCTTCTCTGTGTGTTGCAGGAGGGCCGGGATCCAGACTACTCTGAGTACAAAGAGTTTAAGTTGACGGTGGAGAATCTTGGTTTCCGAATGCTCATGAAGATGGGCTGGAAGGAAGGTGAAGGTCTGGGCAGTGATGGAAAGGGCATCACGGCACCTGTTAACAAGTGAGCAGTCTTCTTATGTACATCTGGTTTTCACTGAGTCATGGCCATGTTAAATGTTCTCTCGCACGAGATCGGTTTATCTTTAGGCATTACCTTGCTGTGTAATAATTGGAGCAGTAAGTGGCTGTTAATAAAGAATGACATTCATAGCACATCCATTTGCAACATAGCAAGGGGTTACAAAGCCTCGCCTTCCCCCCCATCTTGGCCGGTCTGACCACATCAGCCTGCTTGTGACCCCTGCATACAGACCTCTCATTGCAAGGATTAAGCCCACAGTTCGCACCATCAGGGTCTGGCCTGAAGAAGCCATGGCCAGACTACAGGACTGCTTCGATGAGACAGACTGGGACCTCTTCAAACAGACTTCCACATTCAACAACCACACAGACCTGAACACCTATGCCTCATCTGTGCTGCACTACATCACCTTCTGCATGGACAACGTAACCACAGAGAAGAACATACGCACACTCCCCAACTGCAAACCGTGGATGAATGCAGCTGTGGTTAACCTGTTAAAGGCTCGTGATGCTGCTTTCCGCACAGGGGATCAGCCAGGTCCAAACTGAGGAACGGCATCAGAGAAGCGAAGTGGTGCTACAAAATGCGTATAGAGGAGCACTTTAACAGCTCTGACTCCCGACGCATGTGGCAGGGCATCAAGACAATAACAGGCTATGCAGCCAACAACAGCAGCCCAACACACGCTGCCAACCCATCCCTACCCGAAGATCTGAACCGCTTCTTTGCCAGGTTTGATTGCAGGGACAGTCACAACATCTCACCACTGACACTGCAACGGGACCCACCAGGTGCGCTGGTGCTGAGTGCCCACAAGCTGAGAATCAGATCAACAACAACAATGAGTCAGCCTACAGAGCAGAGGTCGAGAAACTAGAGAGCTGGAGTCAGGACAACAACCTGATCCTCAACGTGGCGAAGACTAAGGAGATGATCCTCGACTTTATGAGGCGTCCACCGCCCCATAAACATCAACGGTGAGACAGTGGAGGTCGTGCAGAGCTTCAGGTACCTCAGTGTCCACATCAGCCAGGACGCAACTTGGTCCGTAAACACCGCAGCGATGGCCAAGAAAGGACTCTAAAGGCTCCACTTCCTGAGGTGCCTGAAGAAAGCACGACTTCCACAACAGCTGCTGGTAAACTACTATAGGTCAGCCATTGAGTCTGTCATCACCTACTGTATCACAGCGTGGTATTCTGGCTGCACTCTAGAAAACAGGAAGTCTCTCCAGCGCATCATCAGGACCGCAGAGAGGATTACTGGCTCCCAGCTCCCCAGAGTAGAGGACATTTACAAGACACGCTGCACCAGGAAGGCAACAGTCATCATCCGTGACATCACACACTCCGCACATGCCATGTTCACCCCCCTGCCCTCTGGCAAGCGCTACAGGGTGCTGTACACACACACACGACCTGACTCCGAAACAGCTTCTACCACAGAGCAGTCTCACTCACAGAAGCGACGCCCACTGACTCTCTGCATCACAGAACTTGTACAGTGACAATAAAGATATCTTATCTTATCCCAGTATGTTAATGTATCTCATCTAATAATACTGTTACATACAATTCTTCCTTTTTTCCTAAATTTAAATTGTATGATCATCTTAATATGTACATCGAGACATATTTTACTTACTGTGTAACATTTACTGTTCAATACTTTACATGCAACACATCACTTCCTCTGCAATAGAGTTTTTTTTAACGTGAATGCATGTTTGTTACTGTGGATCTCTGAATGGTCTGCACTTTCAGTTGGAGCTACTGTTATTTTGTGGACAAACATTTTTCTATTACACAACAATAGCCAGTTTCACAAGAGTAGCTTATCTTCAGTTGGCTATGAAATCTATTTATGGTTGCACTTTTTGAACAGATTTTTTTTAACAACTCATAAGATATTTAAAGTTATTGTTTCTTTCTTTTTGACATAGCAGCAAAAAATGGAGGTTGTATTATTCACACCTTTGCTTTATCTTCTGCGACATGCCAAAATGTCCACTTTGAAAAGGGGGCTGTAATTATATTGGTTTTTCTTTATCCAGATAGACCAAGAGAAACAGTAGTATTTTGTTGGCTTAACAGAGAATACAAAAAGAACACATTCATTTTGTGTGTCCCTCCGTCTGTCCCACTTCAGGGGAACCACAGCAGTCGATGGAGCTGGCTTTGGAGTCGACCGTCCGGCTGTGCTCACCAAAAATGACGATGAATATGATGCTTACAGAAAGAGGATGATGCTGGCGTACCGCTTCAGGCCAAACCCACTGGTAACATGTTTCATATTCTTCTAATGATATTGGCAGTAGTTTTGAGTTTGTAAGTTAATGTATAAAGAAACAGTTCAAATGTTTCAGAGTTGTACTGCAAGGTATTAGCATTGAATCTAATGTTTCTTCTTTGTTTCCACAGAATAATCCCAGAAGACCGTATTACTGATAAGGAGGATTTTTCCCGTTTATACTTTTCGCACTCTCTTTTTTTTGTAGCATAATTTAAAGGCTGTTTTCTGCAGCTGCCACAGCTCGGCTCTGTTATCCTATGCAGACTGCTGCTCAATAGAAATTTTTAAATTGAAAGTGTGTGTGGAGATAAGTAGAAACATAAGGTGTATTCTCCATTATATTTGAAGTTTCATTTGGTTGAAAAAAAAGTTAAATGTTTTCCCTAAATAACTGATAAACTTATTCTGCATTTCTTTCAACTTAAATGTAATACTGTAACAACTTCCATGTACACTTATATTGCCTGAAGCCTTAAGGATTTCCCTCTGTTGTCTGTTACCATCTTAATCCCCTTCAAAGCTGGTTTCAAATTGCATTTTTAAATAAATATCATAGTACTGTATTATTACACAATCTTCTGTATGATTCTCAAATTATATAATTTTCCACAGTGTGTTGTATCAATATTTGCTTCTTTTCACTAAATGCTACAATGCTCCAAATAAAAAAGGCATCCTACAGAAATGTGAAGTCGCCACACACTTGTCTTATAACTACTGCACTCGTGTGTTTATTTACTGTTAATAAGGAAATCAGGAGGAGCTAAGATCAAGTTGCCTTGTTTATGATATACCTGTTTCAAAAGTGCAGGTATTCAACCTAAGGCTGTGGTCAACCAATTATTTTGTTCCCTGCCATCAGTATCCTTTCCTGTGCCTCCAGACTGCAGTGAGTCATTGACTCAAGCTGACCAGCCAGTGTTGAAGAGGGTGACAGATCAGTGAAATCAGACCTTCACTTTGCCATTCCCCAGGGGGCTTACACAGGATAATTATAACTCCGAAATCCCAGCTAAGCAAGAGCTACTCTAGTGTTGACTACAGCATCATCAGTTTTACTTATTTTTTTTGTGGGATGTAGGGTTACAACTAACTTTTATTTACATTTCACATTCATTGTTAAATCCATAATGCTTCATTAAAACATTTCAGGTTATGTAATACAATTATTTTGTCTGAGACTCAGATGAAGAAGTATGTTGGATGCAGATCTGTGCAATTGAATGTCTGGGTTTAATGCTAGTAAATTTTAAAGTAGGTTGAGGGGTCATAGAATGCAAGAAAGTATGACCAGTTAAAAATATATATTTCTGTATGCATTTTTTTTATTATAATCGCTCGGGCTTCATAAGTGGTTGTAAATAAAAGGAGGGTTAAATACACACCTTAATACTAAAGGGTTAAAAAAAAGACCCGGTAATATTTACAGTCTGTGGTCGCGCCCTAAAAAATACAAATTTTGAATTTTCGAAAACTGACACATAAATCGTAAAGGTACAAAACGTTGTGAAACTGTGTTGACACGGATCTTAAATTTAAATGTGCTGAAGACGAAAAAAAACAAAAAACTTTGATTTGACGCAGTAACGTCGGGCTGTCAGCGCGAGCAGGGGGGAGGTAAACAAGATGGCGACAACCTGAATGGAAAGACTGAAACCGAGTGTCGGAACATTTTACCGACACCCCTCGTGAAACAGTTTTTCAACAAGAGACCTGCACAAAGGGAGGAAAAAGGTGACGAAAACACAAGTTGACCCGGTTCCAGGTGAGATCCGGGATTAGTACTAAACTAGTTACCCTGTTAACTATGTAGCTAGCTCGCGTTAGCTGGCTGGTTGTTTTCTTCAGTGTCGAGGTCCAGATTATATGTGAGAGCTCACTGGTGAAATGCGTTTTTATTACGAGTTATGATGTTATTCCACTCAAGTGTGCTTGACGCCTTTTTATAAAACTGTTTCACCGGCAAACGAAAGTGAAGTTGGAAACATTAATCTCACGGAGTTGGCTAGCTTAGCCCCCGTTAGCTTCAGCTGTGTGACGACGTTTTTGGACATCTCCCCCAGCCGCTCACACTTTGTCCTCTTGCACATTCATTTAGTTTCCACTGTTTAAACGCAGGCTTTTGGGGTTTAAATCTGCTGTGGGGGGGATGAAGAAGAAGCATGTAGTAATAGATGACGTTAGCCTACAAGCTAATACTTAAGACTCATGATATATATTTAATATGAACATCTCTTCATCTGCAGCTCCCAGCCCTTTCAATTTAAGTATGTAGTTAAATGTGTTTTTGTTTAAATACAGTTTCTACGTGCTTATTGAAACCCTCAGCAGCGTGTTGTTAACCCTTTAAGGTGTTGATGTCAGATTGTTTATCTAATGAGGCTTATTCCGTTCAGAAGCTAGAAAAACCTCTATCTGTACCTTATTTCATTAAAGTCGTAATGCCCTTGTTTACAGGCACCAGCCGTGGGAGGATGGAGGAGACCTGAGGAGGGGTCGACACAGTCAGTCTACAGGAGCCGGGCTGATACTGCTGCATGCGTTTGGCTGTAGATCTGTGCTTGGATACAGTCCAGCTGTACACACACGTGTTCCCTGAGAAAACTATGCTATGAAGCATGGACCTTTGACAGAAATGCCTTGCTGCATGGCCTTGAAACAGGACTGGTTCCCCCCACCTAAGGCTGTATGGTAATAAATGTATGTAGACGTGATCTAGAGTAAAGCAGAGAAGGATTCAAGATCCATTTCATCTGTCATTTTCTTTATGTATCCGCATACATAAAAACATTCTGATTGCACTTGTCACTGAAGTAGAACAAAATGCAAAGTTTAAGCACCAACTTGGCACTGGACCCCACTGCTTTCCCACCTCTGTTTGCACCAATGGAGTTACCCTAATGTTTACAAATTGGGATCGATCCTGCACCTTCTCCCTCAACTCTCAGGCTTGATTCCCACCTTCTCACATGTTCAGTATTTTGTAATTCAGCTGTAATTCATCTTGAGGATTTCAAATTCTCAATCCAGAGCTGAAAGGTTACCAGTGGATTACCCTCCAGCAGAAATCATAGCTATTTGCGAACATTTTTGCACAGAAAGCTAAGCTGTGGCTGTAGAACTAGTCATGAGTACCGGCGAGCTGCATCATCTTGACTATCTTAATGAAAATGAACTGATGGAGATGGATACGTTCATTCATCGCATTGACTCTACTGAGGTCATCTACCAGCCCCGGAGAAAGAGAGCTAAGCTGATAGGAAAGTACTTGATGGGGGACCTGCTGGGGGAAGGATCTTATGGCAAAGTGAAGGAGATGCTGGACTCAGAGACTCTTTGTCGCAGGGCTGTCAAAATATTGAAGAAGAAGAAGCTGAGGCGGATTCCCAATGGAGAAGCCAATGTGAAAAAGTGAGTATGCTTAGGTTTATTAGCTCTGTGTAACACAAGTGTTACACATTTCTCACCTGTACACTTTGTCTTTTGCATGCTAAAACTTGTAAAAGCCTTATGGCTCAAATATTTCGCTTCGAATAGATGAAATTAATAGAATCCCCCATTAAAATGCTTCAGCATGTTTTTGAATTTAGATGTCCAAATTTAAATATACAGAATTGTGCTCTGCATCACTAGTAACCATGCCCAAAAATGGGCATTAAGCACACCCTAGGTATTCTTCATCATCTAGTGGATTAAAAGCTCTTTCAGCTTGTGTCTAAAAGTTTGCCTATTTAATACACTAATTTATTTATTTATTACATCTCATAATGTTAATAAGGGTATTTAAAAACGGTTGTCAAAATCAGTTTACAATGATTTTTAAATAATAATATTACGGTAATTGCATGGTTAAGTACTGAACGGCTAATACAGAAGTTATGTGGCCAACAAAGCCTCAGCCTTGCTCGCATAGAAACACAACAATTTCACCATTCAAGAGTCATAAGAAGACAGATAGCTGCTGAATGACTTAAAAAATGTAGAATGAAACAGTCAGAGTACATTTCACATTATGTACTTACACATCACAGATGCAGTTTTTTCTTAGTTGAAGGCTAATTATACTTTTCAAAACCAGATTTTATAATTCAATATCGACTCTACACTCTCTGTTTGAATGCCATCTTCCTGTCATGTCTATATAAGGTTAAACCCTTGTTTCCAAATGAGTGTCAGAAGTTTTAATCACACAGTACTTTATTAAATATGACTCCAGCCTCTCACTGCGGGACTGCACTAATTAGAGAGGGAGCTTTAGAAAACTGTCAAAATTAGTTCACTCAGAGAGATGGGGTGTTTTTAAGTGGCAGTGAGGACGGCAGCACCAGAACCACGAAATGATGAGTAGTGGTGATAGGTCAGTATGACTCATTTTTTTGGGTTTATACTGCAAAAGCTTGTATTTATCAGGTAACCAGACTTATTGTTTAGATCTTCATCCTGGGATAATGTTTTAACAATTTGAAGAAACAAAACTTAAAGTCAGGAAATACCACATTGCTCCTGCTCAGTTTGGGACTGAAAGATTTCTTCCAGCAGCAGCTGCAGTTTTCTATCAGTCTCTACACTGAGACCCTTCAGCCATGGTGCTGTGAATGAATGAAGACAAAAGAAATCTCGGGCAAATCTTTAACTTTGTTATTTAGATCAACCAAGAGGAAAGCTTGCTATTTCCAAGCCTTGATCTTTCCGCAGGGTCGTAATATAATGAAAAATGTCCTTGTTAGAAGGCCATTAAGAGGCCGGGGAAACGGTGCTGTGGGGTAGACACTGCATGCTACAACTGTTCCCTGGGTTGAAAAAATCCCTCATGACAGTTTGGTTAGTGATTGCCAGAAGTGAAGGTTGAAAATAAAATGAACGCAGTGAAACAGAGTGAGGTGATTGAAACCCTTATGCTATTTGCAAGAAAAGTGTGTCTAGGACTACAGAGAGTACTTAATGGACACAACATAAAGCTGCGGAGGTATTACTTACGCTGTTTTCTCATGTGCAGATTATGCTCCCCTGAAAACTTTAAGGAAGTGTCAGTTCAGAGTTGCCTGTTCACATAGACACCTTACAGCGGAAAACTCTCCCTGTTGGAAGGGCGGCAGGTGGAAGGACACATTGTAATAGTCTATGATGCCATTATTTGCCTTTATGTCAGTGTTAAGTGTAATTGGACATGTTTACAGAATCATCTTTAGAGTGTCGAAGAACATACTGGCAAGCAGAAAAGAATATGAAGCAGCTTCATGCCATGCAGCAGGCTGATCGTACCAGTTGCTCTCCGGTGGTGGTGGGATATAAACATCACCACCCCTTCCCGCTTGCCTGTGGTAAATTTTCCCACTAAATGCAGGAATGTTACAAGGGCCCAGGTAATGTCAGGATGAAAACTACGTCTGTTTGCGTTCACACACATGTAGCTAACCTGAAAACTAAGTTGTAACTAACTATTGTTTTCATATTGATTAATCTGCTGATTGTTTCACAGATGCATCTTTAACTCCTTAAGTCTTTAAAATGTTAGAATTTTTTTATTTTAATATTGGTCTTTAAATTGCTTTGAACACCAATATTAAATAAAAACATAGACTCATCATCTATTGTCATGAACGACAGAAAAAAAGCAGGAATTCCTAAATTTAAAGAAACTGGAAGCAGCTGACATAAAACCTTTTTTTAATGACAGAAATATTTAATGAATTGTCAGTTTTGTTTATTTATTTGGCTCTGGTCAAGAACTGAAGGCAGTTGTTGTATTTATTATTTCTTAAAAACAAAAACAATTATGTCCTTAAGTGGCATAACTTAAGACTAGGCCTCAGCCATTTCCATAATTTGTGGTTCAGCAGGTTGAGCAGCTTTTTACAGATGAACACTGAGAAACTTTAACTGTAGAGGACTGATTAAAACGTGAACATAGTCTCAAGGCTGTAACTGCTGACAAATGAGCCTTTACTAGTTTCTGACTTATAAAGAATAAATACTGGTAGTTATGTTGTGTATTAAATTCAAAATGTAAAGTCAAATGGTACAATTTGTGTAAATGATTTTCACAAATTGGAAAATTGGAGTCACACATCATAGAGACGGTAGTTATCCAGGGCCTTGTGCTGCAGGTGTACAGCTCCTTAAAACTAATTCTGTCCAAATTTTCCATGTAATTCATTTTATTGTGTCATCCTGGTGTTGTACCAAATGTCCTTTATAACATCAATTATTTTTAATCCCCTCCCTGAAGTCAGGTTGGATAATCTGGAGTCTTGTCCATGCTTAAATCTCCTCAGAGATGTCTTTTTTTCTCTTCCAAGCTTTACTGATATTTTAGGCCAAAGCCACAGCGTTAGACGACATGGTTGTGGCTCCCTTGGTGAAGGTCTTATGTGTCCCAGTCTGAGGAAGCTTGATCCCTAATCCTGTGAAGGCCTGTCTGTGTGTGAATGCAATAGTAGGCCGCCAGCTACTCCATTCAACCTCTGTTTTGCATTCCTGTCTGCCAAACACTTCCTACTTTGACATGGTTGCCATGGGGATGGGCATGCTCATTCTGGCATTGATCTAGCAATGCCACTCCTGTTTCTACAACAACTGTCCAGGAATGCAGATCCCTTGTTTGGTATGACAAAAGGGCACAAGGATGCATACATTTACTGTTAACAAGCTCCTGACATCCCAGTGCTGGTGAATCATTTTATCAGTTTTTTTAGGCTGCTGCTTGCTGCTGCTTCATGCTAGAGAAGCTGCCGTATCACAGATTCCTGAATTCCTCAAAGCTTTGCAGTCTGTGTACATAAGCACATAAGGTCCATCAACACAGATTGGACTGCAGCGGTCATGGTGCTTCAGTGGCAGCGCTGCTCTGTTTAAAAATCTGTTTTATGGAAACATTCAGGGATACAGATGCAACTTGGTTTGTTACATTTCAGAAACGTCATCTGCAGGGCTGATGTGCTGTTAAAAGCGGGGCTATTGATTATGCCTAACCATATGTAAATCACATTTCTGCTCTTCTGTGTGCATGTGGTGACTCTGTATTTTTATCAGTGCAGTGATGCAGCAGTAAGTGCTTGTGTGCGTCTGAGGGCAGGCAAGAGGCTGACTCGGTCAGAATATCCATTTGTCAGGGGTAAGATGATTGTATATGAGGCAGAGCACTGACACAGCTCCTAAACTGCTGGCTGATAAGGGAAAGAAAAGCTCCAAAAGGTTTTGTGAGATTGTGTCAAAAGTAAAACAGGCACTCTCCTTTTTTTTTTTTTAGCTTTGAGCTGTTAATGTTTCATACGATAAATCAAATGTGTTATTTCTGGGAGATGTAGGAATAAAATTAAATAACAGAAATATTTTTATCTCATATAATTCTTAATATATTCACTGAGAACAGAAATGGAGACTTGCACATCATTGTATCTACTCACTCACTTGTCACTCTACTCACTTATAGTATGCATGTTTGATAGACAGAACTCCACAGTGAGCACATTGGACTGATATGATGTTGGAGGGAAATTAATTTAACCAATGCCATTATTTAGGATTTTTGATCTCCTACAATGCAACTCTACAGGCTCAAACTGATGGCCTTCACTGGCAAGTCTTTCTGCATCCCTTTTCACTGGGCTCTGCATTAAGACAAGCATACACTGCTATTTGAAATAGTTTAGATGACTGGACTAATTGTTTATGAAAAGTCTTGGTATTTCCATTCGAGCGTGCATGTGGCGATGTCTGCTTCTTTATCTGTGCACTTCCGATCCAAATTCATTAGTGTCGCCTCTCACAGCTCTCTGATGAATGTTGAGTCTCCTGGTGGTTCAGTCATGCTGCAGTTTTAAATCTCCTCTCCTTCTGTAGCAAAGTGTCAGGATCTCTGTGTTTATGGGACTGTTGTAATTCACTGCTGCTGCACCCAGCCAACATCAAGTCCTACAGTATCATTCTTGCAACTCTGTTTCCCGTCATCACCTTTTAAAGAGTCTCTTATGGGATTTACTCTTAATTTTAGTGGACACACACAGAGGGTTAAGGGTTTGTTGCTCACAAAATTAATTAAAAATGTATGTGAAAATACAAAACAGAAACTACTGACTGAAGTGATTTGAGTTGCCAGAGCCTCATTGCTTTTGTATGACACCTGCTTCTATAGCCAGCATTAACTGCAGTCTAGGCCAGAATGTGATCAAATAGCTCTCAGGCTTTGTATTTGCTTGATTAATCCCTCACTTGTTGTTTTTGCTCTTGTGTCCATTTATAGGGAGATTCAGCTGCTAAGAAGACTCCAACACAAGAATGTGATTCAATTGGTGGATGTGCTCTATAATGAAGAGAAGCAGAAAATATATCCTTATTGTGTTGTATAAATGTGGATGTGCTTTTTCATATATAAGGATTCGGTCATTACAGGCAATAAATTATGCTTTTGGTAGAATTGATTTGAATGCAAAAGTATTTCTAGTTGTTAGTGATCAGCTGTCTAGTAATAATCTCCCTTAATTAAAGGATCTGTTTTTTTGGTTTGGCAAATCCTTGACTCCTACCTTACGTATATGGTGATGGAGTATTGCGTTTGTGGGATGCAAGAAATGCTGGACAGCGTCCCAGAAAAAAGGTTTCCAGTATTTCAAGCTCACGGGTAAGTCTCTGCGCACCCCCCCCCCCCCCCCCTCTGCTCCCTCTTTCTCTCAGTGTCTCTGCTATATTTAGTCTGAGTCTCTCTGCAGCCATTGCTCCAAAGCTAAGTTTAGATTCAAGAAAGACTGCAAGGCCTCTACTGTCACAATAACTGCCCATTGATTGTGTGAAACATGGTCATTGTCTGAAAGCTACTGAAGCATTAAGACTGAGTCAGGGTTCATCTGACATCAGAGATAATAGTTTAAGATGCATATTGTTGTTCATGTGGGATTGAATGAAACTCATACACCCAGTGATGTTGATAGGTTTTTCAATGAAGTGAGACCTCAAGACCCACGGGTGAGTAGAGTGGGTCCCTGGTAAATGGAAGCGATCCAAAATCAAATGTATTAACTCTTGTTTGATGATGATATTATATAATATGGATATATAATTTACAGATATATTAACGTGTGCTCCAAATGTAGCTTGTCTTGTTGTATTGAGTACAAATGACACAGTAAATGAAATTATCATTTGAAAAGCTATTTGTATGTGTATGTTGGTTAACACATGACATTCTGGTTTATTTTGAAAGGGTGCCGAGGTAGAGGAGGCAGAAAATACAGCTACAGTATTTTTTTTCTTCTTTTCCTGTGGCATTTTTAAAACATTTTTCCTTTGAATGCTAACTCAGGAAAAACGGGATCGCGCTGGTTAAGGGATGCGCCATTAGAAAGTATTTTTTAACAGTCACAGGAGTATGTTTTTTATTTATTTCACTACAGCAGGTTCCCTGTAGTGTTAAAGTACAAACAGCATTAGTGATGGAAACGTGAGTTTATTCACCACTTCTTTTTGAAAAGTCAACCTTAATTGTTGAAATGAAATCCATGATGACTGGCTAGTTGTTGTAAACTAACATGTTGAGAGACTGTGCACACTGGTTCTTGTCTGTGCTGATAGAAACAGTTTTTTTTGCTGATTTTACACAGGTTTGTTGTTAACAATGGATCTTTCTGTATTGGAAAGATGAGGTGTGTCCCTGACACGCTTGGATACTGAGTTTACTGCGTCCTTCAAGATTTTAATGCGTCAAGAATGAAGGACGTCTGCCTAGCAACATCACTGTACAACCCTCTTTAATTCATATGTATTGACAACTCGGTTTTCTTTTCAGGTATTTTTGCCAACTTTTAGATGGCCTTGAATATTTGCACAGCCAGGGAATAGTTCACAAAGACATTAAACCAGGGAATCTGCTGCTGACCACAGACGGGGCACTTAAAATCTCCGACCTTGGAGTAGCAGAGGTAAGCTCGGGTTTTAGCCCTGGGAGAGCACGTTTGTTTTATTTAACAGTACCATCATGTCTACTCATTTTTTTTACCATTTACACATGTCTTGCCAATTGTTAGTGGTAGTTACATGACAAATGTCCAATTAGCTGGAGAAACCTCTTAAGTCCATACTTATCTCACTCTCTTTACATGTTTCAGGCCCTTCACCCATTTGCAGAGGATGACACATGTCGCACCAGTCAGGGCTCTCCGGCCTTCCAGCCTCCAGAGATCGCCAACGGACTGGACACCTTTTCAGGGTTCAAAGTGGACATTTGGTCTGCTGGGGTAACACTGTGAGTAGTCAGAGAATCTTTAAAAACTCATAGTGTTTTATAAGACACAAGATCCGATTAGTAGTATTGTTTCCTGACACAATCAGATATTGATAGCTTGTTAGAGAGAATTTCTCCTGCTCATGGACCAACTGATGGTCAATTATCAGCCTGTTCGACAGTGATCTGTGACTGGCCGGTCGTCACCATAGACTGTAAATATTAACAGATGAAGCCTGAGTGACGTCGACCATCTGTTACTGCAGGGGGCTTTGGGAGCCCATCAATGGCGGTTGCCAAGCTGGAAATGCTGTCTCAGCCTAACTTTCATTCAACCTAACAACAGGCTAACAGCTGGAGCTGAGGCGGGTTTAAAGCCTCCTAACAAACCACTAACATCGCACCCACCCATCTATCAGGTCAGCTACGCGCCTTATTGTGAATAACTCTTATCCTTCATTAAATCAAAACGGATGAGTTATCAAAAAAATCACCCCGTATAGTGTGTGCCAATACAGTAATGAACTATTCAGACCAATTTCAATTTGTGAACCAGGCTGTTAACGTGTAAATTTCTGGAGTTAAAAAAAGCTTTTTCGAGTGTGGTGTGAATGTGACTTTGGTTTTTCTGCAGCCAGCTTCAAGCGGACACTCGACAAACAGCAGGTTTTTGCACTTCTGCATTGGCATTTTTCAACACCAGAGGTTACTGCTTGGTCATCACAATCATGCCAATCTCAGAATAACACACCAACTGAAAATGTCATGTGCACCGCGACAAAAACTAACAGCCACACACAAGCTTACACTGTAGGCAGTGTGCACGGGAGGTACCTATCAGCAAAGAAGAACAAGCTTTGAAATACTAGAGAATGAAACAGAGAAAGTTGCTCCTTGTACCAGAAGGTAAAGGGGAGCAAAGTACGCTTAAATATTATTTCATCAATGTTCCTAAAATAATCTTGGGTTGCAGTGGGACACTTAAATGATTAAAGCTTTTGAGCATGTGATTCAAAAGTTTGATCTGCTGTGAGGCTTATCACTACACAGGAAATATTATAAGTTAATGCTTATTGAGAAATAAACTACATAAAATCATTTTACAACAGCAAATACAGTTCAACGACACAGAGAGAGAGAGAGAGAGAGAGAGAGAGGCAGACATCTAAGAGACTGCAATAGTCTCTAATGAAATAGTCACCAATTGTAGTCATTTGTTTTGTAATTCATCCTTCATGAGTCGGGGTGAATGCAGCTGAAGAGAGTGAAGCAGTACACTTCTCTTTCTCTTATTTGATGTATTAATAAGTAAAATGAATCAACTAGAGATGAAGAGAGTGTTAATGACAGCTGTTTGAATCTTTCTAGAATGTGCACTTAATGCAGTAAATACAAGTGATGTATTATTTTAATAGACAGACAGTTTTATTTAACAAATATAAGGACACTTCCAAACTTTTTGAAATCTTGAATTGGCTAAAGAGAGTGCAATCGATGCATCTCTGCTTTCTCATCCTCCTTTCATCGTGAGCTCTAAGCATCACTGAGGTTACTAAAGATTAATTGTCACGCTTAAGAGACAACCTGACTTATTAAACATTTCATTCTGTTCTCCTTCGGCAATATCCTCAAATAGAGTCTTTACTGATGCTGGTCTTTGTATGCAAAGTGTAGGATATAAGGGGATGAATACATTAACTCAGATGAGACAGAGCGGTTTGACAAATCATTGTGTATGTGGGCATGTTAGGCTGTTATCACCAGAGCTGTGGTTAACACATATGAAGGTGTATTGCTGTTAGATTTTAGATTGCAGGAGATTATAATATATTATAACCCTTCGTTGATTAATACTGTGTAAGTCAAATCTCTGCAGTTTTGTTTCTTAGCTGCAATGTACACTGAGCAACGCATGAGTAAAATTGTGCTTCAAACTTACAGAGTCTGAAAATGACCACAAAACTGACTGAGGAGAAGGGGGATCAAAACAGAGGGCAGCATGATGCCTTATCAGCTGCTCCCACTCTCTCTAGCCTGGTCATGACCGTCAGTGAAGTTGGTTAAACCACTTTTTTAACCAGATGTCGATACATCTTCCTCTACTGCTATCCACCCTGACTGACTGTGTAGGAGATAGAGATGCTCTGTGTTTCACTAACATTTAATTTAATACTTCTCAGACTTTCTTCACTTCACAGAGGACAGACAGTCATAAAATGTTGGTCCTATAGGTACACCCTGACTCTTTTGTTGACTGATACACCAGTTAAGTGTGGCACTGAATTAATTAACAAAGGGAGAAATAGTCAAAGCTTGGTGATGAACAGTCCGATGCTTTTAGACTGACAACTTTCTGAGTTGTACGCTCATCTTAATTTCATGTATATCAAACATTAGATATGTCACTGTGTCGCAGTTTATGAAACACTAACAGTATTTATTGACTTCTGCTTCCATTCATTCAGATACAACATTACGACTAGTCTGTATCCATTTGAGGGAGACAACATCTATAAGCTATTTGAGAACATTGGAAAAGGTGACTTCACAATTCCTGAGGACTGTGGACCCCTCCTGTCGGACCTGCTGCAAGGTGAGTGTGGTTTACAGCTCAATATTTAAATGTAACGCTGTAAGAGTGTAGCTAGATATCTGTGCTGTAGTGGCTGAGTGTAGGATTGATCCATTGACTGATATATTTTTGCCTCTTTAACAGAGGTAGTGGAAAGGCTTGCTCTAATGGACACACCTACCCATTCACACACAGATAACAGAGACTGTTATGTTAAGTGTCTATCAGTATTAACTACCCATTCATAAACATTCACACACTGACGACAAAGCAGCAGGAGCAACTTGGGGTCAAGTTTCTTTCCAAAGGACACATGTGGCCGCAGGAGCTGGGAATCAAACCCCTCACCTTCCGGTTGAGAGACAACAGACTCTACCACTAAACCACAGCCGCCCTGATCGAGTAGCATCTGTATGCTCTGCAGGTTTATAGAGAGACAGAGAGAGTAGATCCGCTGTTTCTCCCGTAATGCAATTATTGTGGTCCGACAGCTCATGTTAAGTATAAGCCTTCTAATGCTGCTGTTTTTGTTCAACTGTTTGCTCATAGCTATGCTACGTCTGTCTACACAAAGGCCCACCTGTTGTGATAACGGAGTCACGAGTGAAACTTAAAAACAAAGTTTTGTTAAGGCAACTTAATGCAACATTCTGCTGAAGGAGCAGAAACACACAGGCAGAGAGAAAGGATAGAGGTGATGATGTCAACCTTGTAGGTTGGTGTAAAAAAAAAAAAAAAAAAAATTATGTGTTAGGTGGTATAATCAGGATGCTGCCTTGAAGGGATATCAGTCAGCATCTCTCTCACTTTCTCTCACTCTCTCTGCACTGTGTCACTTCCTCACAGCTTGGCCATGTGTCCGAAATTAATCACACTCTGCTTTCTGTTTAAATTAGCATTTCTTTGCCATTATTATAAGTCTATAAACAAAACTAAAGTAAATCCAGTCATGTCAAAGGATACATGTGAAATATACAAAAGCTAACTAAACCTACAGCTTTATAAATTCTGCAGGGCTAGAAAAATAATGGTGCAATTAACACAATAACTATATAATAATTCAAAAATATAGTATTCAAAAATAATTAATTTATCATGGGTGTAAAGAAAATGCTAGATGAACTCTGAGATGGCAGAAAAGACAGAACACACAAGAGTAGATCATCATTTTAAAATGCTGCAGAAAAGGTACAAACTGGTGCATCAAATAGATCCTAATGCTGGAACAGATTTGTTCGGTGCTAAAAATGGTCTGCAAGAAAAAATGCTGATTGTGTCAACTATTGAACAGCAAATATTTTACTATTTAATGGCATTGACTAACATGTTGCTGCCAAAGTCAAAGAAATATTTTAGTAGTTTAGTATTTGTTTATTTCTTCTTTTTTTAAAAAAATCTGTAGTATGTGTGGTTTTTTTTGTTTTGTTTTCATCCTTTCCTTATTACATCCATGGAAGTTGGCCAGGTTTGTCCTGATGGCAGTAATATGTATACACTGCATAATATTTCCTGTGTCCATCCAGTAGATGGTGCTGTGACACTGAATGTCACTGTGATTCCTTAGCACAGGAGGGTCCCTCTAAACTGTAGAAATCCCTTCTGCTGTTGACGTAGTTTCCATTGATCTTGAGCCACTCGCAGAATACTAAAGACATCACAGTCAAGCATCCCTTTTCCAGAGAATGCTGCAATGCTCCTGCTCCGTTCATAGTGAAACGTATAACCAGCCAAACGACATGTTGTTAAGATTCTCACGGCAGCTAAATAAAACCCTAGAACGGAGATTGTTATACATCCTATCCTATTTCTTCAATATTTGAAATGACTTTGTCACGAGAAGGTATTTCGAACAGTCTCTCAACCTGCATGATCAACCATGACTAAGGGGGAAAAAAACATCCTGTTCTGGTGCTCTGAAAACTCATCATCCCTCCATCCCCCATTTTGTGGGTGTGACGTCTGTGTGTGATGACGCAGCACCTTAGAGATTGTCAGTCCATAATTACATGGTCTAAAATAAGACTAGCGCCACAAAAGGTGTCCTTCAGCAGGCGCAGCACTACTATCAGCACTCTGCATGCTGCCGCTCTCTGCCTATTGGGAGGCAATTACATTATTAGGTGTGGATAGGCACTGCATCATCATCATCATCATCACTGCTGCCTTATCACACGGACACTCTGCTTCTCCCACAGATTCCCCACTATATGATAATTAAGGAACAACATCTTCATTACATTTGTACAGCTGTTATGCTACTCACATTGATGTTTCTTTACTGTACCTCATTGACTCCTTAAGCTTTGCAGAATGCCCTGAAACTGTGATATATGTGATTATTACTTGCATTAATTCATCTTCCGTGGATGAGTTTATCGTGTCGTTAACTCACCACTCACAGTCTCTGCAGCCTCCCACTAGTTTATTTAAAACACTTGACAGAGAGAGAGGTGTGAGTGTAGAATCTGTGTTGACCTTTATAATGTTTGTTTGTTTGTCAGGAATGCTCGAGTACGACCCTGCAAAGAGGTTTTCCATACAGAACATAAGGCAACACAAGTGAGTGATTGTATAGAGTGATCACTTTTATTCAAATTAATTATGTGCACATTTAAAAAGTCCTTACCTGCAGCATTTTTTTTAAAGAAGCATTAAAGATTGATTTGTTGCTAACATGTTCATTTTTTTAACAGCTGGGTGCGTAAGAAACACCCTCCGTCTGAGCCCCCTGTGCCCATCCCAGCCAGTGCAGAGAGCAGGGATCCCTGGCGGAGTATGACGGTGGTGCCCTACCTGGAGGATCTGCACGGCTACACAGAGGAGGATGATGACGATCTGTACGACGGAGAGGATGAGATCATCTACACTCAGGACTTCACAGTGCCAGGTGAGGAGGAGCTCAAACCTTTCTTACAGGTTAACTTGAGCTTATTTGAAAAAGTTTTATTTGAACATTTTGGGTTACAACAGTGTTGATGTGTTGATGACAATGTATTTAGTGTTGTTGTTGTTGTTAATTCTGTATTCTTTCGGTTTGACTTTGAGAAGATGGTTAGCTGTCTGTCTGCTGCCTCATTGTCAGCCACTTCCTCCTCTCCAATGACGAATATGTACCATCTTTCTTACAAATACATTGTGTGAATACGCAGCTCCCGCTATGCCGTGCTTCTGCAAAGAGGCAACGCAAAGTGAATTCACAGACTAGGACGCCAATATTACGTCATCGGTGAATCAATATGACTATACGAAGATGTGATGACGGCGGAGTTTAGTTACTGCACTTAAAAGAAAAAAAGCCTTTTGAAAAGGGGCTTGAGAAATAAACTGTAAATACATAGCCTGCATCTTCGATAAACCATGGGGGAAGGTGCTTGATTTGGTTTAAATGTAGCCAGAGGCACATTTCACACTACCAGCTGTGTGTGTTTTCTGTCCTCTGCATGCATGTGTCTAGCTCAGCCTCGCTCTCATCTAAAAAGACATGAGAAATATCCAGAAAATATTAGGCATTATTATTAAAACTGACCACCTCACAAACCTCCAAAAGGGAAATATCTTTCTTTATTTATTTCATTTAATTATTTTTTTTTTATTTTTTTTTTTTTATTCCTGTCAAAGTTTATAATACGGGTATCATGAGAGTCCTAAATCTCTGCCTCTGATTGGTTTTTACAGTGTCTACCTTCTGTGATCATTTTCAGTGTCACATTACAAAGAACTGTTTGTTCTAAAACTGCAAATACGATGAAGTAACACATGTATGTGGGCCCTGAATCAAGACTCCATAAATAAATAGCTTCTACTGTATATCCCTTCTATTTGTTATTCTGTTGGTAATTAGTTTTCAGGCAAACCTACATTTTAGAGGGTAGGTAGATAAGTTGGAATATAAGAGACACAGAATATTGTAGGGTAGACAATAAGATCGATGCTACAGTCTATCAACAGCAGCTCAGCTTTTATTCTTAGTTCTCTTATAGTATTAACTGAATATCCAAATTAAATAGTAGGAATATTTTTTTTTAACCTACTGCAAAGCTGAGTCCCTCTCATCCACAGTAGTTTCAATTTTTTTGTCTGTCTGAAACAGAATGAAAAAATCCTTTGTCATAATACGAAGTACGACACGATTAGGAAATGCTTCATCATGAGTGCATAACATTACAGCATCACAGTTATATACTAAAACATGCGTTAAAGATAGAAATGATTACTGCACAGTGAGCCATGTTTATTGCTCTAAAGAAAGTGCATTAAATACAGTAAGACACAATCTGAGATGGCTGGTTGACTGCTTCTTGAGATGCCTGTCACTGATTAACATTGAGATATTTCTTTTAGTGAACTATACAAACTTAACCAGCCTGTTAATTGACTCTGGGTTGAGTAGGTGGCGACTTTGTCTTTGTATTTCATGTTTCCCAACTCTTCTTTTTATCTTTTCCCCCAGAATTCAGATCTTTTATCTGTTGCTAGGCAACAGCGGGTTATAATAGATGCAGTAGTCGGTGTCGGGTATCAAGAACTGGTGCCCCACATAAAACCAAATAGAGCTGCAGAATGTGAATGAAGAGGTCTAAAAATAGTCCAGTAGAGGAGGTTTTGGTGTGGGAGTCTAAATGGTTTTTCCAGGATTCACTCCCACATGCTGAGCGCCGTCGCTCACAGGATGCTGCATCTGAATTAAAAGATAGTGTGGTTAAAAACAACAACAAAAAACTGATAGAGCTGGTGCTTCTCTCTAATTCACCTCTTTAATGTTACAGCTCTTACAGTGTGTGAACTTTAAGTTTCCCAGCCACTCACTCATACCTGCAGTTGAAATCAAAAAGGCGCATTAAAGTCATGGGTCTATTTTTTTCAGCCAGCCGATTTCCTGTTGTTGTCTTCTCTTGTTTTTTCTTACAGTTGTGGGACCTGACATTTGCTAGTTTCTGCTGATAAGACATTTTGAAAGGTCTCCTCTTCAAAAACATGTATAAAGCTTTTACAGCACCAGCTCTGTTGTGACTGTTCTCTCTAACACACATGCTATTACCTCACATGTAATAAACTGTCAGTCAGCTAATCTGAATTTTTTTTTTTTGAGAGTGTTGTGAACTTGTCTTGAGCAAAATGTATTCATGTTTTTTTTGTTTTTCTTTAGGACAAGTGGCCGAAGAAGATCTGGATCAAGGGCACGCAGATCACAGTCCACCTCTAGCCAAGCCAGTTTGTGTGAACGGCACAGAGGGGGGAGGTCTGAACAGCAAGGCCAAAGCCGAGCGTCGATCCTCGTCTTCATCCAACCCCTCGCGTAAAGGAGTCTCCACAGCCAGCAAGATCCGCAAGCTCTCCACCTGCAAACAGCAATGACCTCCTCCCCTCCCTCCCTCCCTCGGCAACATCCCACCTGGTGAGTGTGTCCACTGTTACCAAAAGCTCAGACTGAATCGGCTCCATGAGTGTTAAGAGGGGCACCCTTTCAATACAGGGGAATGAGAAGTAGATTAAGAAGGAGCATAATAATAAGAAAATATAAAATAGAATAAGTTTGAACAGAGAAATGAGTATCAGGCAGTAGGGGGAGTAGAGGTGAAAGCAATGAGGGGAGAAGAAGTCTGTGTTGATATTCAGCAAGCACTGCTCTGACTCACCATTGCTCCCCAGGCAAACACATGGGCGGTTTCCTATAGTCAGAGAACTAAATCTGGACTGGTCTGGCATTGGAACATTTTAATTAATCCTTTTAGTCCAAGGCTTCGTCAAAGGCCCGTTATTCAGGCAAAGAAAATAAACAGATTTTTGTAACAAGAGCACACACCAATTTAACAGGTTGTCCCCCTCTGTCCAATTCCCACCCACAGTTTGCTCTTTGAATCTCTCACTCATACAAACCACTCACGGCATGACGCTGTTTGTCATGGGTGCACTGCAGAAGAGATGCTGTGTATTAATTTGTTCAGGCGATGACTCACTCTGGATGAGAGAAAGTGGGCTGTCGGATGTTCGTCTCTCTCTTTCTCACCCTGTAGATGAGTCTTTCCGTTTTAACTAATTATCCTCGATATTATTTTCTGACAACTTCTACTTTGAACTCCCTTTTGGTTGTGATATGTGATGACATTTAGAAATGAAAGTCCCCCCTGATGTCTGTAATATTCAGCCTTCTTTCTCTGTCTCTCTCAGGTTGATATATCCCCGTCCTTCTGTGTCCAGAGTTCACACAGTTGTGAGAGAAACCTGCTGACGTAATGCCCCTGTACCTCCTTAGACCGCTGGCCTGCAGAGTCTTATGAAGAGGCACTATAAGTGACTGGGAGGAGGAGGACAGCATGAAATGTTCTTTTTGCTCTGAGACTGAGGCACTGGCTGTGAAGATGTTTTTTTTTTCTCTCTCTCCCATACTTCGGCTACTTTCAACTCCTCTGTCATCCAGTTCTATATGCTAGTCCCCCTCTTCATCTTCTTAGGAGAGTGAAGTGTTGCACAGGACTTTAAAGACACCATCACCCATGTACCCCACCCATCCACGATCCCCCTCTCCCCCATCTTCTGTTTCTTTGACTTTTGTTTGACGGTATCCTTATGGGCAGTTTTAAAGACACATTGTGATGTGTACAAAATTAAAGAGGAAAAAAAGATGACGAATGCTATGAATAATTCTATATTTAGATCTGTGATGAGAATACTTACGAGAGTACTCTACTACCACCAAACCTAAAAAAAACTGCATGCTGTACAGAGCTGGAAGAAAGGGAGAGTACTTGGTTTGTGAACGGACTGACAGACTGAACCTTGAGATCCACCTCCTCTGACCTGTTGGGGATTTTTGATTTCCATTTAAGGTTTTTCTTTTTGTCTTTTTTCTTTTCCAATGAATATTTTTTAATTATTATTTATAAAAAAAAGATGTCCCAAACAGGATGTTTTGTTGGATGATCTTTTCTTTTTAAATTGATTTTTTTTATCCATTACACCTAAGTGGTTTATGTCCTGGTTGATCATTTTTATTTACGGTAAATTTACACGGTTTAGAGGAACCCTACACTTCTTTCTCTGAGTCAGAACCTAGAATACAAAAGCTGATGCTGCTCAGCTGCAGGTGTTGTGTCGTCACAAGCACCCATTCGCCTGTGTTCCAGTGATGTTCTTTGTTGTGCGGATCACATCAGCAGGAGCCCTGCCTCCCCCCCACCCTCTCTTACGCAGCCAGGCCTATCATCATCATCATCTGCCCCTCACTGGGAAAAGATCAGAGAGCAGGTGAGTCACAACTCTGAGGGAGGGAGAGCGCAGCGCTTATCACGTCACTAAGGTCGAAAAGAGAGACTCTCCCTTCAACGAGACACATGAGGAGGAACAATATTAAGCAATTCTTAGTAAAAGAGGATACTCCTTACTTTCTGTTTTCATGACAATATTCAGTAGCTTGTCACACAGTACAAGTTATTACGTCTGATATGACTCACACAACAGCATAAAATCAGAGTTAACAGAGTCCCTCTCGTTTTCCTCTTATTTTCTTCAGTCCTAAAACAATTTATGCCTCATTTGGTCCCACAAAGTCTAGCCTTTCTAATGGCCGCAAGACATTGAATTCTCTGCATTACTTGTTTGAGTTCTAATAAATCAGATGGTTCTCCATGGATGAGTACAAAGACGCGAGTTTCACAAGATACACACGTACTGTCGCTCGAAGCCACGTGTGTTTGAGAGGGAAAGGGACAAGCTGTACCTTTTTCAGATTCCTGTGAGACAATCTTCACACGTAGAAACGTGCTTTCATGTTGAAGAGACGCAGATTGATATAAATACAGAATCATTAATTACACTTTCCTATCCATACTGGGATAGAAAGAGAGGGAAAGCTGTGATTTTTCTAGATTTCAACACGTTTTAAAAAAAAATGATACCTGCAGAATATTAAATGAGTAAACTTATAGAAAGCCAGTATTTCCCTCGCTTTTTTAAAAACAAATCTCCTAAAATAAAACTAACAAAGTGTTGGTGCGTCTTTCCAATCTTATTTGACAATGGTCTTTAACTTCCCCCAGCCTTACTGTTGTTCTCAGACTGAAGCTCAGACGAAATTGTTCAGAAATTTGTGACAAATGTGCTTTAAAAATGCTCTACACTGTTGGTTGTTGAACAGCATAAAGAAGTTCATTTTTATTTCCAGCTGTGGTTTAACACACTTTTTGTTCTCTGTTGTATTTTTTATACAGCAGCAGAGCAAGTGATGTGGGATTTACTTAAAAAATAAACGGAGGTCCCAGCATTTGTGCATATGACAGAACATGTCGAGCAGACTAGCTGCATTTTTCTATAAGCTTTCATTGTTAATATTGATTTCTTGTGTTTTCAGTTAAGAATAATTATAACATAACCAGACTTAATTAGTACAGTGTGAGAAGATTCTGTTTGGATTTAAGAGCAGACAGTGCTGCTGCTATCAGTTTCAACCTCCGCCTTCACAGCCTCAACTCTGTCCCTGGACCATCTGTGTAAAAGCCTGAGAGGCTCCGGTGCCAGTCTTTTAAAGTATCGTCCATCAGTCTCCCTCTCAGCAGAGTCCCAGCAGAGATACAAAACACTCAGCTCAGGCCCACAGAACTTTCAGGATACCAGGATATGATTAATTAGGATACATTAAAAAATAAAAATAAAAAAAATTGCTTCTGTGTTGGCTTTTATGCAGAAAGTGTTTTGTTTTCTCCACATCTGCATATATTGTCAATGAGAGAGGGCAGTAAGCACTGAAGCAGTGCGATCTGTTCTAAGAAACATCTGTTCTTCCTATTGCCAAAAAAAGAATCCACATTTCTTTTATTGAGACATTTACCCTTATGGTGATTGAGACAAGGACACTTGAGGACGATATGGTTTAAAAAAAGAGAGACATGGGTGACAGAAAATGCATCATTATCTTTCTTCCATCAAAGTGCTTCATGTTTTAAAGTTAAATTTGTAAACTATTCACATAAACATTGTTTAAGACACAGAGTAGCATGCGGAAAATTCACAATTCAGTCTGAAAATATTGATTTTTCTTCTGCATATGGGCCTGTATTTGTATATCTATGGTATAACCGCATTTGAGTTTTTAGGAGTGTAAAAAAAAAAGGGAGGGGAGGGGGGGTATCACATGGTGTCACAGTGGAAATTAAGGTCTGAATGGAATCGCTGGAAGAAACTGGCCATCAAGAAGGTAGATCTGTCCTTTAGAGTATATTTGTGTTTAGATTTTTCAGTTATGACAGCATGATTATCACAAGATTTGTCCAAATGTAAGGGGAACAGAGAATGACCAAGTATCTTACATGATATTTTAAGTGCTTTAGACAACTTCAGGTCTGCTGTCTCTAGAGATATGGATTTGAAATAAAGTTGAAGATTGTAAGCAGGTTATGTGGGATTGAAGCCAGGTGATGCTCGCACACCAGTGAGCACCCTCTCTGTTCCTCCCTGACTGAGCTTCTCAGCAGAGCGCAGGTCCCCATAGAGCCTCTCCTCTACTGCGACCGCCAGCTTGTCTGTCAGGCATCTCTCTGTCTGCAGGGAAACCTCTGAGAGGATCGCTTGACTACTGTTGTTGTTCCTGTTGTCGACTTTGGGATCCATGAACCTCCTCTGTGTAGTCAAAGTGGTCAAAGACTGGCTTGTTGTGCTTTCTGTCTCCGTTTTCACGGAGACTTGGCAGCCATCTGCGGCACAGGTCGTCTCTGCACAACTCTTTGTTTCTTCAGTGCCTTCAGAGGTTGAGCTGGCTGTACTTTCTATACCACCCCCCAATGCCCCTCCACATGATGGAGCTTTGTCCTCCCTGCTCTCTTTGGCTGCTTCTTCACAAGCCGCTACCTCACTGGCTTCTTCATCAGCGGCACTTGCAATGCGTGACAGAGTGCTGTGATACCTGGTGTCCAGAGGGTATCCTGCACTGTCACCTCTCCGCAGAGGGGTAAACCTCTGCCTCTCCAACGATGGGGAGTACCTTCCCCCAGCACTTGTCCCTGGGTCGCTGTATTGCTTGTGTCTCTGCCACTGTTTCCGGAGGTGAACCCTGGATCGGTGCCTGGTGCGCAATGGAGATTCCTGCTGGTCGAACCTCGGATCATGACGGAGGAACTCGTTGAACAAAGCGTCCGTCTTCTCGTCAATGCTGTAGTCACGGCGGCGGAGACGAGGTTTATGCGGACTACAGGGCTTCATCAGTGGAGATATAAGCTGTGATTGAGATTCTGAAGGTTTCTCAGGATGGAGGGGCTTCAGACGCTGTTGATATGGTTCTTGAAGTGTCAGAGATTGGCTGCCAGTTTCAGATCTGTTCTTCAGTTTCTTCTCCATCTCTGTTCTGTCAGCCATCTCATCCTCCAGCTCCTCCTGAAAAAGACGGGCCTCAATGCTCTCGCACACTGAACCTTTTCTCCCTGAGCTTGTGAAGAACATCCTTCTTTCAGATGCCGTCTTTCCTCGAGGAGCTCCAGGAGTCCCGAAAAGTCGCATTTCTTCAGGAGCCCTGGATGGTGCTTCAATAGAGGCATAGCCACTGTCCATCTGGAGTAGTTTACGGTTGCCTGCCTCCCCTTCCCCTCCTGCCCCACTTCCCATGTCTCCACCTGACGCCTCCCCTTCCCCTCCTGCCCCACTTCCCATGTCTCCACCTGACGCCCCTCTGATCCTTCCCTCCGCCCTCTCTCCCTCCCCTTCTCCTTCTGCTTCAGGCTCATCATCCAGGTCTTGGGACAAGCAGCTGTCCAGTCCAGAGCGAGCCCCTGCGCCACTAAGGGATGAAACACTGTCAGCATCACTGCGGATAGACTCCCGATCCGTGCTGCTCTGGTCTGAGGAGGCGTATTGCTCAAGAGAGGCACGCAAGCTCCAAATGTCTCTGTACAGGGAGGGAGGATTTTCCGAGCTCTCCTGACGAACTATGAAAGTAAAGGATGAGCCTGAGTCGGCTCGTCGTCTGGCTTCAGCTCCCAATACCGCCTCATCCCCATCATCTAACTCTGCCTCACCTTTTTTCCTCAAGTCTGATGTCACACTGTCTGTTTTTGTGTCTTCAGCTTTACTCAACAGGTCTTCAAACCTTTCCTGTATGGCAGCGTCTTGTTCTTCCCCAAACAAGTCGTCGTCTTCAGCAGATTCTCCCTCGAGTCCTGCCGTTTCTGTACCTGCACCAAACGTTGTTTCTTTTTCTGCTCCTGTTCCATTCGCTGCGGCTTTCTCTTGCCTCTGAGCTCGACAGTCATTTGTAGGCAAACAGAGATCCTCTCTTCTGACGCTGCTGTTGCCTCCTACCTCCGCCATGGCCTCAAGTTGTAGCCTACACAGAGGGAGTTAGAGGGTCAGTTCATCAACAGTTCATAGAATTTCATGGTGCAAGTCACTGGATAATGGCAAAGGTCTGTACCTGCTGAGGAAGGATGTGGGAGCAGTGGCTTGGTGAGACAGAGACTCTGCAGAGAGTGCCTGGAGGCCGCTTGCCTGATTGGGAGTTTGTGGGAAAGATTCAACAGCCTCGTCTCGAAGAGGAGAAGAGTCATCTTCAGTGTGATCAGTGGTTTCACTTGCTGCTCTCTGTCTCTGAAATGGCCTTCTCTTGGGAGATCCTGTTAGAAAGTATATTAAGATTATAATTGACAACATTTTACTCCCCATTATTAATCAGTCCCTCAAGGAATGCATTTGCAACAATTTACCCCTAATCAGCCAATTCCTGGCTATGTTGCATAAGCTTCCAATTTGTCCAAACATCACAACCGTTGTGAAATTTGACCAATAATCCTTTATTGTACCCAATTTTTCTTTTATATCTTTCTAATGCTGCATGCTTAAGAATGCCCTTTTTATGTAAAGCAAATAACTGTGCTGTTCAAGCGAGCTCTGGTGCAACATAGCATACCGTTTGTTGCAGAAATGCTACAGTGTATCTGTAGTAATAAATACAACACTGTGTATTCTTGTGTTATTTAACAGTTTTCCTTGTTAAAAACTCTAGCTGTCCACTTAGCCATCCCATGATGCTTTGGGTGGAGACTGTGCTCCCTATGTTACACCAACCATATGCTCTAATGTGTGATATGTGCTCATGTGTGTGTCAGTACTGATCTCAAATAGACTTGAGCAGTGAGATAGTAATCCCCTCTGTCACATTTCAGTCACTTCATGCTAGAAGACAAATTAATGAGATTAACAGAATCAGCGTTCTTCTTTGTGAGATTACCAAATTAAGCCTATGAAACCCTGGATGGAATGTACATAACCACGCTTTTGCAAAGTTAGACTTCAGCCACAAATTCAATCTTACTCATCTATCTATGACATTTATCCAAACCTTTAGCATCCAAGCTGGCAGCCCGGTGAGTGCTGTCAAACTTCCACCTCCTGAAGTATGGTCCAGCCCCCTCAAGACTGGCATGACGCCGCAGTTTAGTGAAGAAATGTAGAACTGAACTCTGGCCCAAAGTTTGAGTCAACTCTCCTCTCACCCTCTTTTCTCCCTCGGCCTGCTCCCTGTCCCCAACAGCCTCCATCTGCGAGAGGAAAAGAAAGGAGGGGTTAAATCACACAGGCTGAGATGAATCGTGACAGGCGGAGGCAAAGCCCTCAGGGGACAGCAGTTTGTCATTTTATCACCCAGTTGCAGTGATGACTGATGTCACAGTGCATTAGTGGTTTTTCAGCCGGTAGCTTTTCACAGCTCGGTTTATGGATAAAGCTGCACTGAAGAGTCCATCTGTGTAAATAAAGTTTTGGACCAACAGTGAGAATTCTTAATAACTTGTAATTTCCCTGCTGAACAGATTATGTATGTATCGTTTGCAGTTTTGAGGAAATGTATGATAGAAATGATAAAATATCAGCTCTTGTATAAAACGTATCCCTCAGGCTGAGAGTCTTACTGTTTCATAAGCAGCAAGACCCAAGGAACAAATGATTGATTTTGCCTGGGAAATGCAAAGGTTAAAAAAAAAATACAGAGCATCTCCTCTCATGATGGGAAATGTAACTTGGGGTTGTAAAACATGGCTCACTCTAAAGCCTTATTTGTGTCTGTGAGAGGCTAGGCTAAATGCTAACGTTTGCATGCTTTCGCTCTCACAGACACAATTCTAATAAACTTTATTTATGGAGTACTTTTCAAATCTGAGTTAAAACAGTCTTCACAAAGGCAACAAAACAAAACGTGAGGTCATTAAATCATAATCAAAAATAATAACTACCAAGCATAGTGGTGTTAAGCATTTAAGTTTAAACATTTACTAGCTTATGAGTTAGCTTGCTAGCATCGGCTCTATAGCTCTAAGTGGTTATCATAATTGTGGATTTAAGGAAACCAAAGTCATTTTGAAAGCAAACATTACTTGCCCACTGTATAAAGTACTGCTGCATTAATACACCCATGGCCTCATGGTCAAGAGCTCTCTAAAAGGTGATATTTACTGTTGTGTAACTAATACATTATATAGCGATTAATCCAATTGTTATTTTTCAAAATGGTTAATCAATCTCATGAGGGAACCAGAGTCAAAGACCTTTTACAAAAGTCATCAGTTTTCATGGTCCAGATATCATGTATGTCCGTATCAATTTCCCTTCCAGTTGAGTTTGAGATGTTTCAAAGTTGATCGTCCAAACACACTCTAATGTACCAAAACAGATAGACTGACTTTATGTAATCATTCTGACTCTCAATACAAAGTGAAAAATGGTTAACTTACAGTCTGGGAGCGTGTGTGTTGTGGTTTTAGGCCTGATGAGGCCTGTCGGGGGCCCTGGTCCAGGATGGTTGAGTGGTGCGGGTCTCCTGGCAAACCTCCGCTGAGGCCCTGTCCCTTCCAGTCTGAGACTCTTCTGTCAGTGGGCTGAAGAGAGAAATCAGCAGATTTATTATTATTATAGTTTATTTATATAGCACATTTCAGCAACATGGCAATTCAAAGTTCTTCACACAGGACATCATCAGATTAGAGTATCTAACCTGCCCTGTGAGATAAATCGGTGTGTTTAACGTTACCTGATAGATGGTGAGGGGCAGTTTGGGAGCAGACACTTCACTGATGTTGACAGTGCTGCTCTCTGTTGAGTCACACTCCATGATAGTGAGGATCTTTAAATCACATGGAGCTGGAGGAAGGTGGAGGTGGGTCAGCCGGGCGTTTTTCAAGTGGTGGAAGTCACCCTCAGTCAGAGTGTACCTGAGAAAGACAACAAATCATCTTATCTAGCTGCATCAAGAGCCTATTCAAGCTAAAATGTTAAAACAAAATCACTTTAGCTCAGCTGAGTGTTACCTGCGTCCTTTATCCTGAGTCGTCTTCTCCTGTACGTAAAGTGCAGATTCATTGAAGGAGACTCTGCGGCCAGTAGACCCGGTGGAGACGAATCGTTCTGACTCTCCATCGTGACAGCTTGAAGCTGAGAGAGCGTCTGATTCATCCAGATGAATGGTAATCTCTGAGTGACAAGGACAAACACAGAAAAGGTTTGTTACAAAAGTTGAGAAGAAGATTTTATGTAAGAACTTAACAAATACCCAGCTCTGACCTTGGGTGGGCTGAGAGTCCTCAGCATAGGTGGTGTTTGTCTTCTCAAGGTCATCGCTGGCTCTGAAAGAGAGAAAAAGAAATCTTACTAGTTCTGCTTTTTCACAAAAACAACAACCCCTCCTCACAGCTTTCACTTTTCATATTCCATACAGCTTTAATCCCCTGCTGCTTGCGAAAGAATGAGAACCTGCCAGGTCCCACACAACGAGTCACCCACCTGGAGTAGCGTCGCCCCCCCATGCAGCAGCGATGACAGAAGAGTAGCAGCAGGGAGAGCAGCACCAGCGTCCCCCCGGCAAAAACACTCAGCATCACCAACAGTAGCACATAGTTCTCCACCTGACCTGCAGACACAGGCACGTCCTGACAGAGAGCACCAAGACAACATGTTAGGACCCCAGTAGTACTCTATTTCATCCAGTACACTTTATCATGTTTCCTAAGGATCGCCGTGCTGTGTGTTGATCAAAAACAAAGCCTCTAACATTAATTTATTTATTTTTTCCAATTTTTTGCTATTGTAATTTGTTTACGAATATATTTCAAAGCTTTACTTACTGTAGTTTACGTTTTATTTTACAGAGGTCTTATTCATTTTTCAATTATTATGAAACAGCTACAACACACAGCACAAAATAAATACCCAGCAACATATACAGTAATCAAACACAACATCCATAATGTAAGTCTTTAAACACAAAATATCTATTATTACCCTAATACGTTTGAACTATGACCTTCGACATTATGCAGTCATTTAATCACTTATTAGTAGGAGTTCAGATTGTTGAACTGGACTTTTGATTTGATTTAGTGTTTTAATAAGTGCTGGATTTCCAGAGTTCAGTTGTTCATATTTTACATGAACTGAACAACAAATTCAGAGAGATTTTTATTTCTGCAGTATTTACCAACTGACAGAACATAATTTGGCCTTTTATCAGACATAAATGCCCTGATATCTGTCCTTTACTCTCACTGCTTTCTGTACTCACTAAAGAAATACGAAGCAAAAAAAAAAAAAAATACGTCTTTAAGAAACCGTTTGTCCAATTAAGAAAGTCCTTTTACCCAAATCCCCAGTCAACTGATAAAACAAGAACAAACTCTTCCCTGTTAATACTGCTAGCATTAAAAATTGAAAAATGTACAGAAAATATTCACTATGTCTCTGCTAAAATAAGTACTTAAACCTAATAATAACTCAACCCGGGCTCTAACTTTACTCTGTTTGAGCTGCATCCATTAAATGTCCATATCATTGTGTTTAAATGGTATGGTTTGGAATCATAACTCATTCCGCTACAAACAGAGTAAGTCTGAGTCGCACATGTGTTGTGATGTGTTGTGATGTGTTGTTGTTGTTGTTGTTGTGAGCTCAACCGCTACATCAGACCTGCTGCTTCAGTAATGGATTATTTCCCCTTTGAGCTCTGCAGCAATGAGGAATGTCATTGTCACATTACGCTGCCAGATAAGCGCCGTTATATTTAATAAGTGGTGGAATTAGCACTGAAAGACTTTCTTAAATCACCACTCCTCACAGTGATTCTTATCCACACACACTCATATAGACCCTGCCTGCTTACACGCACATACACAGAGACTGCTACTCTCTCTGATTAATACTCTCAGTCTTGGCTGAGAGAGCTTGGGGATGCTAATCGAAACGTCAGCGAGACCCTTAATTCAATTTCCAAGCTCTTCTCAATGAGATTGAAATGAGGCCTCTGTAGGCTAAAAATGGAAAATTTGGAGGAGGAGGACGCAGACGCAAATGAGCAATCCCCACATAAGACTACTTCTTTCGATGTCCGTATCAAAAGAGAGCGGAAAATAATTGGGCTTTTTTTAATGCATAGATGGAAAACTCTTCCATTGCAACATGAGCATTATAAAATGTTAAAAGGTTGAACGACGTTGGAGAAAGCAAAGAGGTGGGGAAGCTTCTTATAGAGCACAGACTGACCTTTAGATGAACATCAACTAAACAGGGGGAGCAACAAGGTCAAATCTGCTGCTGACTGCAGGTACAGACATTCAGGCTTCATCCCATGAGAAATCATTATGAATTGATCTACTCATGAATCTTCCCAATTGATCACTTTGTCCAAAATCGGTCATTATAAATGAACACTCTTGTCTTGTCTTACAATCAGCTCCCAAAAATCTAAAAACAATTTTAAAAAAGATCAATATAGTCAAAATAGCTGCAGATGAATTTCCATCCATCCAATAACGGTGTATTTTATAAAGCGGAGGATGTGTCTCACAGAGAGCCAGAACAGCTGTTTTTATGTTGACTCTGCAGTCAGTGTAAATGGCCGAGCTAGTTTCTTAAGAAAAAGCAACAATCAATCCATGTCAACTTCAATCCTAAACTCAATCTAACAGCAAAGGAGAGGTGCAGCAAGAAAAGGCTGACGATTGTGTATGTCAGAATGACTGTAAAAGTATTTTCCCCCCTTTTCATTCAACCTCAAACCTGCTTCAGGCCAGAACATGTAAAACTAGGTCTCATCACACACAAACACGCACACATGGAGAATATTTTTACAATAATTAGATGCTGTCATGGCCTCATTCATATGAAGTTTATGGGGAAAGACTGTATCTATTGATACATCCACATGTGTGTTCAGCAGCAGTTAATCAATCAATCAATCTGTATTTGTATAGCACCAATTCATGACAAATGTTATCTCAAGACACTTTACATATGAGCGGGTAAAAGAGCTTATTTTGAAGAGGAACAACCGAAGAAGAACAAGCAGCACTCACACACAGTTTGTGAGTTTCTTCAGCTTGTGGAAATCTTCTGTTTTCAAAGTCTAACAAGAACAACACAAATCAATCAACTGAGAGCCATGTTGCTAACTTACACTCTGGAGGCAAACGACAGTCAGACCCCCTTCACACAGGCAGCTTTAACTGTCCGATAATCAATTTCTCCAGAGACTGCATTACACACAAAGATAGCAGCGCAAACGGTCTTGTTTCTCCGTCCAATCCTCTTTGGATACGGATCAGGTTGTCCTACACACCTGGGATATAATACCTGTGAGTGGTGTTGTTTTTTCAGGCTGCTGATTGGTCGATTCCGGTTCAGTTTGATGTGAAAGCTGTCTCTAGACAATGGCGTGTGTGTGCGTGTGCATGTGCGTGTGTGTGTACACAGCCATACTCACGGTGGAGTTGTCGGTCAGACTTGTCAGAACAGGCGAATCATCGCTCATGGTCCAGGTCAGCGTGAGTGAACCCTGCAGAGGACGGAAGAAGTGAAGTTCGATGGAGCTGTGGCTTTTTATATTAAAAGGTGATGTTCCATTTCTTTTTTCTTATTTTCAAGGAATCACAGGAAATATCAAATCAAATGTTGTTTTGAAGACCAAGCTGTGTTGTAAATCTCCACTGTTGCTTAAACACAAGTTAAAGCACACCTGGTGACATTTTCCTTTATGTCAATGACTACTGAACTGTAGTTGTTTTATGACTTAGTTCCACCATTTTTACTCAGCTTCTTCAAAGTACAGAAGGATGTAGAAGCACTTGTTTATTGGATTGTAACCCTCTTGTTGCCATTATGTGAGGACTTTGGGGTATGATTCACAGGCACTAAAGCACATCCTACACATTAAGTAGCCGCCCGCCTTTTGCTGATTCAAGACACTGAAGTCAAATCATCAGTAAGAGTTTGAGTATCACCTGAAGAGGAATTTAAGTTTGAAGTTTATGAATAAATTAGGCTGTATTTATTTATATTGTTTAAAGTCATTATCTCTTCTGTATTTATACTGAAGAAAAAAGAAATGGGGATTAAGAGTTTCTCCTTAAAAGATGATTTAGAAAATATTTCATGCCTAAAAGAATTCTTCATATGGCGTTGGGGTTTCAACTAGTGGTCTCATTCAGGATACAGACCTGACTGTGGCCAATCAGGATATAGCATATTTTTATCCATAACTCTGTGTGACCCATGAGAAAAAGAAAAAATGACCGGCCAAAATCAGAACAGCTAAGTGTAAAATGTCCTGGCATTTAGTCTCAAACATGTCATTTGGCAGTGTCCTTCATAAAATGTTCCATACTTGTGTTTAAACTCAGTTTGTAACAATGCCTTTTTTACTATTTTAACATCATCATTCCAAACTAAACCTAAATATAATGACATCAATTCTCAAAGCTCTCCCAGGAACACAAATTATTCCAAATGACACTTTAAACTTGTGTTATGTAAGTGACAAAGCAAGTTGTTATCTTGATTCAGCCCTGTGTGTTCAACTATGACGTGTCTTAAGGTTCACCAACATCTCCTGCAGGGTGAACCATACAACACAATAACCAAGAGTCCGATGACATGCAGCTCTCAATCTGTAGACTCCAAGCCTGTCTGTAAATTAGACTCTGTCGGATGTGTGATAAAATAAACAGAAAGCAGAGGAGTCGAGAGGACATGATTATTTACACAGAGAGCAGCTTGTGTAACATCGGTCCATGACTGCATACCTTACACACACACACACACACACAAACCCTGCCACACACTCACTCACCAT